>NC_051073.1:80489167-80789167 GCF_004664715.2 Peromyscus leucopus
GATGGCAGGCAGTTCAGACTCTGTGAGCTCCTACTAGCCCAGGTTAGTTGATTCTGTGGTTTTCTTGTGATGTCCTTGACCCCTCTGGCTCCTACAATTCTTCCTCCCCCTCTTCCGTAGGATTCCCCAAGGCCCACTCAATGTTTGGCTGTGGGTCTCTGCATCTGTTTCCATCAGTTGCCGGGTAAAGCCTATCTGATGACAACTGAGTTAGGCACCAGTCTATGAGGACAGCAGAATATTGTTAGGAATCATTCCATTGACTTTTTCTTTTCTTTTATTGCCAGTCATGCTTGGTTCTGTCCTAGTTCTCTGGGCTGTCCTGCCTCTGGGTCCTGGCCCTCCAGGCAGTGGCAGGTGGGCTCCCTCTCATGGCATGGGTCTCAAGCTGGACCCATCTTTGGTTGGCTACTCCCATTATTTTTGCACCACCTTTCTCCCAGCACATCTTGTTGGCAGGGCGAAATGTAGGTCAGCGATTGTGTGGCTGGGTTGGGGTCCCGCTCCCTCCACTGAAAGACTTTCCTGGTTACAGGAGATGGCTAGCTCAGGTTCTATACCCACCATTGCTAGGGTCACCCTTGTAGATTCAATATAATATTCCATCCATTTACCTGCAACTTTCTGTCTTTTGTTTTGGACAGGATTTCTCTGTATGGCCCTGGCTGTCCTAGAACTCACTCTGTAGAACAGGCTGGCTTCAAACTCAGAGATTTACCTGCCTCTGCCTCCTGAGTGCTGAGATTAAAAGCATGGGCCACCACTACCTGGCCTTTCCTTCCTGGTTCTTTGAGGCTTAGTGCTACATTATTAATTTGATATATTTTCTTCCATAAGCATTTTTGGTATAAATTTTCCCCTTAGTACTATTTTTGCCATATCCCTCGTGTTTTGATATTTTTGTTTTGTTTATTGTGTTAACATCTCATCTGGTGCAAGGCTGGCTCGAACTGAAACTGTGTAGGCAAAGATAACCTTGAACTCGTCCTCCAAGCGTTGGCTTCCAAGTCCTGGGATCGCAATCCCTGGCCACAATATTTGACCACCATTTATTTATTTTTATGGCGCTGGTTGTCAAATCCATATAAATGTATGTGCACATGGGTGCCGGAGACTGACATTGTGTGTCTTCTTCGGTCTCCACCTTCTCCCACTGGACCAGGTGCTGCTGATTCACCTAAACGGTTGGCGAGCCACCCCCTGGGATCCTCTTGTCTCTGCCTTCCAGCGCTGGGATTATAGGCACTAACCGTTCAGCATCAGTTGTCTTTCCGGTGCCTTTTTGGGAATCTGGGAAGTGTGGTGTTTGATAGAGAATGATGCAGTCAATGCCGTAACTAGAACTGCATGCATGCCATTTCCTTGACCTGGTGCCAAGGTCACCCATCTTGGCACCCAAAGACTGCTGTTGGCAATACCTTCCTTTTGCAAGTGGTAATGGTTCTTCAGGCTTCCCTCTGACTTTGCTGTGTGGGACTGAATGGAAATATCATAGATCTCTCTTTGACATTATCCCTGCTTTTGTTTACATCAGGAGTAAAAAGCTGGTCAGCACCCACAACTCTTCATAACAATTGAAGACTTTTTCGTTTATTTTCAAATGGAGTAAATACACTTTCTAGAGCTGAGTGGGTAAGTGTGTCTGATAATGATATATTTAAGTACTCTGTCCAGTAAGCCATTTTTATTGAACATCCGGGTCTTTTTCCTGCTTCTTCCACTCAGAGCCATTTTCTACCATAGACGATAAGATTTGCAGTTCTTTTTGTTTTTTTATTTTTATTTTTTTGTAGAGCAGCATCCTGCTTCAAGAAATAAGATTTTATATTCTGAGGTCAGGACTGTAAGAAGACCTATTACAGCAACTACAGCTGTCCCTTGAATATCATTATTAAAGTCAATATTTTCTTCATGTTTTCATAAGAATATGAATTCAACTTCACGCAGACTAAGTATGTTCTGATCATGTCTATAGTAATTGCTCCTATCAAATTATCACATCACCATAAAGTTATGGAGAGTCTTCTTTTTGTTACCGGTTTCTGTAAAATAGGGTTTTGAAGAGTGTGTTATTTTCCATTCTCATGTCAACACGCATAGGCAGGCATCTCTGAGGCCACATGAGATTTTTCTGGCCAGTTACCCACTGATCTAATAGGACCTTTGTCAGAGATAGAAATATAGTCCTTTAGGTCTTCAAAAGAAGCGTCTATATGGAGACAAGACAGAATAGTTGATATAGCTACAATTGACATTAAACTTTTGATATCATCTTGTGGTGTTCTATAAAAAGTTTCCCATTTTTCTTGTATTTCTATTACATAGGTGTGTTTTTCCAAAGAGTTGCTTATTTTTTTTTTTAAAGATTTATTTATTTATTATGTATACAGTGTTCTGCCTGCACGCCAGAAGAGGGTGCCAGATCTCATTACAGATGGTTGTGAGCCACCATGTGGGTGCTGGGAATTGAACTCAGGACCTCTGGAAGAGCAGTCAGTGCTCTTAACCTCTGAGCCATCTCTCCAGCCCACCACCGAGTTGCTTATTTTTAAAGTCATTGTGGAATTATGAAGTTTGAATATTGTGTTTATTTTAATTGATAAAAGTCATGAAGAATGAGCATTTTTGGTTCCTGTAATCATCATTCCCTTATTTTTTCCTTTATTGAAAATAGGTTTTTTTTAATATGATATATTCTGATTATGGTTTCTCCTCCTCCTCCTACCAGTTCCTCCCCTCTTCCTCTCCCATCTGGATCTGTACCTTTTCTGTCTATTGTTAGAAAATAAACAGGTATCTAAGGAATAGGTTTGTTCTAAGATAGTTTAATAAAATAAAATACAATAAGATAAATAAAAAGCAAACAAATTGGAATAGAAAAAAATAACCAAACAAGAAAAAAAGCCAAAGAAAAAGCACAAGAAACACATATAGACACAGAGACACACATGTTGGATCACTCAGGAATCCCATAAAAATCCAAAACTGGAAGCCAAAATATGTACACAAAGGACCTGAAGGAACCCCCCCCCACACACACACACCACACGCTCTGACTTTATGAGACAAACCCCCCCCCCCCCAGATGCTGTTGGCTTGTGCTGTGCTGGCCTCTGCAGCTGGGCACGGGGCCTCTCTTTAAGAGTGGTTTGTTTCCCCAGTGAGACTTCCTTGGAGAAAACTAGTATTTCATTTGCAAATAGCTACCAACTGGAGATAGCTTCTGGGTTAGGGACGGGTATGTGTACCCTCCTTTCAGCTCTGGGACCCTATGTGGTGCAGACCCATGCAGGCTGTGCATGCTGTCAATCTCTGGGAGTTCACATGTGCACCAGCTCTGCTGTGTCTAGAAGGCCTTTGATTGCCTGGCATCCTCCACCCCCTCTAGCTCTTTCACTTTTTTTTCCTCCTCTTCTACAGGTTTCCCTGAGCCCTGAGGGGGAGAGATTTGATGGAGGCATCCCTTTTAGGGCTGAGTATTTCAAGGTCTTGCTCTCTGCATGTTTCTGGCTGTGGATCTCTATTTATTCCCGTCTGGTGCAGGAGGAGGCTTCTCTGATGATAGTTGAACAAGGCACTGATCTATGAACTGTGTTTATTCCTCTCTTCACACTGAAGTATTGCTTCCAGTACTTTCTATAAGTCTGATTTGATGGCTATGAATTCTTTTTTTTTGCCTCCTGAATGCTGGGATTAAAAGCGTGCGCCACTGCCGCTGGGCCTGGATGTGAATTCTTTTAGCTTGTTTATATTATGTAAGATTTTCCTTCTCCTTCAACTATGGTAGGAAGTTTTGCTGGGTATAGTCATCTGGGTTGGCATCCATGGCCTTCTTGAAGTGTATTGCTCCAGGCCCTTCTGTCTTTTAAAGTTTCCATGAGAAGTTGCCTGTGATCCTAACAGGTGTTCCTTCCTATGTGGTCTGTGCTTTTTCTCTCACAGTCCTCAGTACTCTCTCTTTATTCTGTACATCTATCCGGTGTTTTAACTGTAGTGTACTGTGGGGATGTGATGGCTGTTCTTGTTGTCAACTTGACTACATTTGGAATTAACGACAAACCTAAGCAGCTGTGCACACCTGTCATGGACTTTTCTTGATTGGATCATTTGAAGTGGGAAGATCTACCTTAAATTTGGATCATTGAGGTCAAAAGACCCGCCCTATACCTAGGCCACACCTGGGCCCATGTAAAGGCCATGGAAGAAGGGGGCTTCTGCTTTTTGCCTGTTTGCCTTCACTCTCCCTGACAAGTCCTTCTACCCTGCTACATTAGCATTCCTTCACTGGTGTTAGAGCCTGCTTCTTCAGGATTCCAACATAAGCTGAGGAACAACTGAGACATGCAGCCTCACGGAATGAACAACTTCTGGATTCTTGGGAGACAGTGATGGGTGGACTAGCAGGACCACAGCATGTAAGGCTCCTTTATATAGACATTCATCTTATCAGTTCTGTTCCTTTAGAGAACCCTGACTGATATGGGAGTTTCTTTTCTGGTCCCATCTTTTTGGTGTTCTAGGTGCTTCTTGTATCTGTATGTGTATGTTTCTCCTTAATTTGGGGAGTTTTTCTTCTGTAATTCTGTTGAAGATCTGATCTATGCCATTGACTTTGTATTCTACTCCTTCATCTATGCTTATAATCTGAAGATTTGATCTTGTCTTGGTATCTTATAATTCTTTCATGTGTTTAAAATATTTTTTCATATTCTTTGCTTGTGTGGTCTAATTCTTCTTCTTTATCATTTTTTAAAAGATTTTTATTTATTTACCACTTATATAGTATGCCTATACACCAGAAGAAGGCACCAGATCTCATTATAGATGGTTGTGAGCCACCATGTGGGTGCTGGGAATTGAACTCAGGACCTCTGGAAGAGCAGCCAGTGCTCTTAACCCCTGAGACATCTCTCCAGCCCTCTTTTCTTTATCTTAAAATTCAGATATTTTGTCTTCTCCTTGATCCTACTTATAAGACTTTCCCCATGAGTTTTCCAATTGGGTCATTGAGTTTTCAATTCCATTTTCTTTTTTTTTAATTTATTATTTTATTATTTTTTTATTTTACAATACTATTCAGTTCTACATAACAGCCACAGATTCCCTTGTTCTCTCCCTTCCTGCCCCCCTCCCCTTCCCCCCAGCCCACCCCCATTCCCACCTCTCCAGATCAAGGTCTCCCCCAAGGACTGGGATCGACCTGATAGACTCAGTCCAGGCAGGTCCAGTCCCCTCCTCCCAGATTGAGCCAAGCGTCCCTGCATAAGCCCCAGGTTTCAAACAGTTAACTCATGCAACGAGCCCAGGACCTGGTACCACTGCCTAGATGCCTCCCAAACAGATCAAGCCAATCGACTGTCTCACCTATTCAGAGGGCCTGATCCAGTTGGGGGCCCCTCAGCCTTTGGTTCATAGTTCATGTGTTTCCATTCATTTGGTTATTTGTCCCTGTGCTTTATCCAACCTTGGTTTCAACAATTCTTGCTCATATAAACCCTCCTCTTTCTCACTAATTAGACCTCCAGCGCTCCACCCGGGGTCTAGCTGTGGATGTCTGCATCCAGATTCCTCAGTCCTTGGATGGGGTTTATGGCACAACTATTAGTGTTTGGCCATCCCATCACCAGAGTAGGTCAGTCCCGGCTGTCTCTCGACCATTGCCAGCAGTCTTTTGTGGGGATATCTTTGTGAATTTCTGTGGGCCTCTTTAGCTCTTTGTTTCTTCCTTTTCTCACGTAGTCTTCATTTACCACGGTCTCCTATTCCTTGTTCTCCCTCTCTTTTCTTGATCCAGCTGGGATCTCCCGCTCTCTTTCCCTCAACCCTCGCCCTTCATTGCTCCCACTCATGTCCAGGCTGTTATGTAGATCTCATCCATTTCTCCGTGTCTTTCTTGGGGTCCCGTTTTCCAGGTAGCCTCACTGGTGATGTGAGTAGCAGTCCAGTCATCCTTGTTCCACATCTAGCACCCTCCTATGAGTGAGTACATATCATATTTGTCTTTCTGAGTCTGGGTTACCTCACTCAGGATGATTTTTTCTAGATCCATCCATTTGCCTGCAAACCTCATGATGTCATTGTTTTTCTCTGCTGAGTAGTATTCCATTGTGTATATGTGCCACAATTTATTTATCCATTCTTCAGTTGAAGGGCATCTAGGTTGTTTCCAGGTTTTGGCTATTACAAACAATGCTGATATGAACATAGCTGAGCAAGTGCTCTTGTGGTATGATTGAGCATTTCTTGGATATATGCCCAGGAGTGGTATAGCTGGATCTTGGGGGAGATTGATTCCCAATTTTCTAAGAAAGCACCATATTGATTTCCAAAGTGGTTGTACAAGCTTGCATTCCCACCAACAGTGGAGGAGAGTTCCCCTAGATCCACATCCTCTCCAGCATAAAGTGTCTTCAGTGTTTTTGATCTTAGCTATTCTGACAGGCATAAGGTGGTATCTCAGAGTTGTTTTGATTTGCATTTCCCTGATGATTAGGGATGTCTTTCAGCCATTTGAGTTTCCTCTGTTGAGAATTCTCTGTTTAGTTCTAAAGCCCATTTCTCAATTGGACTGTTGGTCGTTTTGATGTCTAATTTCTTGAGTTCCTTATATATTCTGGATATCAGTCCTCTGTCACATGTGGGGTTGGTGAAGATCTTTTCCCATTCTGTAGGCTGTCGCTTTGCCTTGTTGACTGTATCCTTTGCTCTACAAAAGCTTCTCAGTTTCAAGAGGTCCCATTGATTGATTGTTTCTCTCAGTGTCTGTGCTACTGGTGTTATATTTAGGAAGTGATCTCCGATGCCAATGCGTTCAAGACTACTTCCTACTTTCTCTTCTAGCAGGTTCAGAGTAGCTGGATTTATGTTGAGGTCCTTGATCCACTTGGACTTAAGTTTTGTGCATGGTGACAGATGTGGATCTATTTGCAGCCTTCTACACGTTGATATCCAGTTATGCCAGTACCATTTGTTGAAGATGCTTTCTTTTTTCCATTGTACCCTTTTGACTTCTTTGTCAAAAATTATATGTTCATAGGTGTGTGGATTAATGTCAGGGTCTTCAATTCGATTCCATTGGTCCACATGTCGGTTTTTATGCCAATACCAAGCTGTTTTTATTACTGTAGCTCTATAGTAGAGCTTGAAGTCAGGGATTGTGATGCCTCCAGAGGTTGTTTTATTGTACAGGATTCTTTTGGCTATCCTGGGTTTTTTGTTTTTCCATATGAAGTTGAGTATTATTCTTTCCAGGTCTGTGAAGAATTGTGTTGGTATTTTGATGGGGATTGCATTGAATCTGTATATTGCTTTTGGTAAGATTGCCATTTTTACTATGTTAACCCTGCCTATCCATGAGCATGGGAGATCTTTCCATTTTCTGACAGCTTCTTCAATTTCTTTTTTCAGGGACTTAAAGTTCTTGTCATAGAGGTCCTTCACTTGCTTGGTTAGTGTTACCCCAAGGTATTTTATGTCATTTGTGGCTATTGTAAAGGGTGATGTATCTCTAATTGCCTTCTCAGCTTCTTTGTCCATTGTATATAGGAGGGATACTGATTTTTTTGATTTGATCTTGTATCCTGCTATGTTGCTGAAGGTGTTTATAAGCTTTATCAGTTCCTGGGTGGAATCTTTGGGGTCACTCAAGTATACTATCATGTCAACTGCAAATAGGGAAAGCTTGACTTCTTCCTTTCCAATTTGTATCCCCTTAATCTCCTTATGTTGTCTTATTGCTCTGGCTAGAACTTCAAGTTCTATATTGAATAAGTATGGGGAGAGTGGACAGCCTTGCCTCATTCCTGATTTTAGTGGAATTGCTTTGAGTTTCTCTCCATTTAATTTGATGTTGGCTGTTGGCTTGCTGTAAATTGCCTTTATTATGTTTAGGTATGTTCCCTGTATTCCTGATCGCTCCAAGACTTTTATCATGAAGGGGTGTTGGATTTTGTCAAATGCCTTTTCTGCATCTAGTGAGATGATCATGTGGTTTTTTTCTTTGAGTTTGTTTATATGGTGTATTACATTGATGGACTTTTGTATGTTGAACCACCCTTGCATCCCTGGGATGAAGCCTACTTGATCATGGTGGATAATTGTTCTGATGTGTTCTTGGAGTCTGTTTGCCAGTATTTTATTGGGTATGTTTGCATCAATGTTCATGAGGGAGATCAGTCTGTAGTTCTCTTTCTTTGTTGCATCCTTGTTTGGTTTAGGAATCAGGATAATTGTAGCCTCATAGAAGGAGTTTGGTAATGTTCCTTCTGTTTCTATTATGTGGAACAATTTAGAGAGTATTGGTATTAACTCTTCTTTGAAGATCTGGTAGAATTCTGCACTGAAACCATTTAGTCCTGGGCTTTTTTTGGTTGGGAGACTTTTAATGACTGTTTCTATTTCCTTAGGGGTTATTGGACTATTTAAATAGTTTATCTGGTCTTGATTTAACTTAGGTATGTGGTACCCATCCAGAAAAATGTCCATTTCTTTTAGGTTTTCCAGTTTTGTGGAGTAGAGGTTTTTGAAATATGACCTTATAATTCTCTGGATTTCCTCCTTGTCTGTTGTTATGTCCCCCTTTTCATTTCTGATTTTGTTGATTTGGATTCTCTCTCTCTGTCTTTTGGTTAGTTTGGATAAGGGCTTGTCTATCTTGTTGATTTTCTCAAAGAACCAACTCTTTGTTTCATTAATTTTTTGTATTGTTCTCTTTGTTTCTATCTTATTGATTTCAGCTCTCAATTTGATAATTTCCTGGCATCTATTCTTCCTGGGAGACATTGCTTCTTCTTGTTCTAGAGCTTTCAGGTATGCTGTAAGTGTGAGATTTCTCCAGCTTCTTTATGTGGACATTTAGTGCTATGAATTTCCCTCTTAGCACTGCTTTCATAGTGTCCCATAAGTTTGGGTATGTGGTGTCTTCATTTTCGTTGATCTCTAGGAAGTCTTTAATTTCTTTCTTTATTTCTTCCTTAACCCATTGGTGATTCAGTTGAGCATTATTCAGTTTCCATGAGATTGTAGGTTTTCTGTAGTTTTTGTTGTTGTTGAAATCTAGCTTTAAACCATGGTGGTCTGATAGAACACAGGAGGTTATTCTGATTGTTTTGTATCTGTTGAGATTTGCTTTGTGGCCAAGTATGTGGTCGATTTTAGAGAAAGTTCCATGGGGTGCTGAGAAGAAGGTATATTCTTTCTTGTTAGGATGGAATGTTCTGTAGATATCTATTAGGTCCAATTGGGTCATGACATCAGTTAAGTCCTTTATTTCTCTGTTAAGTTTCGATTTGGGAGATCTGTCCACTGGTGAAAGTGGGGTGTTGAGATCTGCCACTATTAATGTGTGGGGTTTTATATGTGGTTTAAGCTTTAGTAATGTTTCTTTTACATATGTGGGTGCCCTTGTGTTTGGGGCATAAATGTTCAGAATTGAAACTTCATCTTGGTGGATCTTTCCTGTGTTGAGGATGTAATGCCCTTCTTGATCTCTTTTGATTGATTTTAGTTTGAAGTCTATTTTGTTGGATGTCAGGATGGCTACCCCCGCTTGTTTCTTAAGACCACTTGATTGGAAAGTCTTTTCCCAGCCTTTTATTCTTAGGTAGTGTCTGTCTTTGAATTTGAGATGTGTTTCTTGTATGCAGCAGAAAGATGGGTCCTGCTTTTGTATCCATTCTGTAAGCGTATGTCTTTTTATAGGTGAATTAAGTCTGTTGATATTAAGGGATATTAACGACCAGTGAGTGTTCATCCCTGTTATTTTTGGTGGTAGTGTGTGTGTGTACTTCTCTTTGGGGTTTACTGTTGTAGCTTTATCTATTGCCTGTGTTTTCGAGTGTGTATCTGACTTCCTTCGGTTGGAATTTTCCTTCTAGTGCTTTCTGTAGGACTGGTTTGTGGATAGGTATTGTTTAAATCTGGCTTTGTCTTGGAATGTCTTGTTCCTTCCGTCTATGATGATTGAAAGTTTTGCTGGGTATATTAGTCTGGGCTGACATCCATGGTCTCTTAGTGTCTGCATTACATCTGTCCAGGTCCTTCTGGCTTTCAAAGTCTCCATTGAGAAATTGGGTGTAATTCTGATGGGTTCACCTTTATAGGTCACTTGGCCTTTTTCCTTTGCTGCTCTTAATATTCTTTCTTTATTCTGTACATTTAGTTGTTTAATTATTATGTGTCGAGGGGACTTTTTTTTGGGGTCTAATCTGTTTGGTGTTCTATAGGCTTCTTGTTTCTTCATAGGCATTTCCTTCTTTAAGTTGGGAAAGTTTTCTTCTATAATTTTGTTGAATATATTTTCTGTGCCTTTGAGTTGGTATTCTTCACCTTCTTCTATCCCTATAATTCATAGGTTTGGTCTTTTCATGGTGTCCCAAATTTCTTGGACATTTTGGTTCATGACTTTGTTGGCTTTAGTGTTTCCTTTGATGATGAAACTATTTCTTCTACTGTATCTTCAATGCCAGAGACCCTCTCTTTCATCTTTTGCATTCTGTTGGTTATACTTGCATCTGAAGTTCCCGACCTTTTACTCAGGTTTTCTATTTCCAGCATTCCCTCTGTTTGTGTCTTCTTTATTTTTTTAATTTCCCTTTTCAGGTCTTGGACTGTTTCCTTTATTTGTTTCATTGCTTTTTCATGATTTTCTTTCAGTACTTTATTGTTTTCTTCCAGGACTTTATTGTTTTCTTCCAGGACTTTATTGTTTTCTTCTAATTTGTTTGCCCTTTCCTCTAGTTGTTTACAGCGTTCTTCCCATTTTTTTTGTCTTTTCCTCTACACAAGCCTCTACTTTCTTCATGATGTTACTCATAAGGCTATTTTCTTCTGCTTCTTCCAATTTTTGATGTTCAGGTCTAGATGTTGGAGGCGGGCTAGGTTCTGGTGATGCTGTATTGCTCTTCATTTTGTTGTATGTACTTCTGCCTTGACGTCTGCCCATCTCCTTGTGGTTCCTTCTTGGTCTTATCAGTGTACTTGGTTCAGAAAGAGCTGACAGTTTAAGGAAGTCTCTCTCTCTTGTCCAGATGGGAGTTCTCTTGTCCAAATGGGAACTCCAGGGCAGGATGGAAGCTCTTATCTGGACCGGAAGTCTCTGGTCGAGAAGGGAAGTCGGGGCCAATTCCATTTTCATTTCAGCTTGAGCTCTCAGTATTTCTAGCTCTTAGTCGGGTGGCAGCGGCGGCAGCGGCGGTGGCAGCACACGCCTTTAATCCCAGCACTCGGGAGGCAGAGCCAGGCGGAACTCTGTGAGTTCGAGGCCAGCCTGGGCTACCAAGTGAGCTCCAGGAAAGGCACAAAGCTACGCAGAGAAACCCTGTCTCGAAAAACCAAAAAGAAAAAAAAAAATATATATATATATATATATATATATATATTTCTAGCTCTTTATTTAAATAAGCTTTTGAAGCTTGTGTTATCCTCATCATTTTATTTATCTATGTATTTGTCTTTTCTTGGACATACTTTAGGTGCTTTTTGCTGTACTCCTTTTAAGTTCATTGAGTTTTTTTATGTCTTCTTTAATCTCCATGGATTCTTTGTTCAAGTTTATGATTATTCTCTTAATGTCTATGTGCTGAGGTTTATCTAAGTAATTCTCACTGGAGAACATTTCTATAGGACTAGTGGATGGGTTGGAGAGGGAGGGAACATATTATCTTGGTATTTCATATTGTTTGTTTTTTGTGACATGACCTGTACCAAAAACAATAAAAGGTCCAGCCTTTATTGTTTTCTCCCAGGGTCCGTGGAAGAGTCTAATAACCAGTCAGGATTCTAATCTGAGGGATATCAAATGAATCTAAGCACATTGAGTTCTTTAGTCCATTCATGTTATTCTTCTAAGTCAATTCTATCTACACAGTTTCTTTTCTGTTCTCATCCTTAGCTCCTCTCAGTCCCTCCTGCTCTCAGTCCCTTCTGCTGTTCTCTCATCTCTGTCTAGTTCTTCCCATCTCCGTCCTCATCTTTGTTCTTCTCAATCAATTCTCCCTTGTGCTCTCAGAGAACCAGTATATATACACATGCAGTAATTCTTTGGCAAAGCAATGCAAGGCTTGAAGTTTTCAGGGTCACAGAGATGGGTGATAAGGATCCACACATAAAGCAATAAAAGTCAGCTTCCAATTACAACCCAAAAGGGGAGTGACTAAAGGGGAGTTCTCTGGTAGGGTCAACTACAGGCTATGATCAGTTAGGGAATCCAGGAAAAGCACCTGACTGAGGAGGAATTGAAACTTAATTTACACAAGAAAGAAACTTGGCACCCATCACCTGCCTGGCCTTGACAATCTCCTTGTGTCTGTGGGGAGTAATCACCTTAACTCAGTAACTAGCAAATGGCTAAAACATCATCTCAGGAATGTGAGCAGTAAATCTCTTAAATTAGGGTCTTGTATAAATAACCTGGGGTGAAGGTAAGGAGTTGAGAACTTAATTGTTAGTGGTTCTTTTCTCTATTTGTGAGTGAGATGAGCTAATGTTTACTTATGTGCAGTTTTGTCCTTGGAAAGAGGTATCTTTGCTGAAATACTTTTGTTCAGAGAATGGCCCTGGCCAGATGTATGTTAATAAAAAACAAGCACAGCTGGGGACAGTTATCCAATTACCCCAAATGTATAGGGAAACTTGTGCCCAAGATTGAGGTGTAATTGTGAGATTACATGTACACATAACATGGAAATGCACAAGTTTACAAGAGACAGTCAGTTCATTCAAAAGGCAGTAATTCCATAATGCCTTGCATGATGGTTTCCTCTAACAGAACCCTTAGTTCTGATAGGTTGACCTTCTGAACTCTAGTTGTCACTGCTGTATACTCCATGGACTTTTGCTACCAGCAGCTCTCAATAGACCTGGGCATGTGGACTTCTTTTCTTGGTCTGATATGGATTATAGCTTCAGGCTGGGCCAGTGCAGAAGCTGCTGTGGGGGCAGAGCTAGGCTTGGGAGTGGAGATAGCACAGCATACTTGATTTGGGTAGACTCATTAGGAAAAGCCAGTGGGTGAGGTGTGCCTCCTGCATTTAGGAGTTCTAAGCAGTTATGTTACAAATCAAAGATTATTACTGGGAACAAGATAATCAGCTGGCTGAGGACTCTTGTTCTATGTGGATAGGACTTGCGGTTGGGCAAGGAAAGCTTTTTAAATGCTGGTCTCTAGTAACTTTCATTTCCCTTAGTGGGTAGTATCACAGAATGGGAAAATAGGTAGACCTTACTGTGATACCTCAGTAAAACCCCCCCACTCTATCCCCTACAGACAAAGAGAAGCTTAAACCAGGATTCCTAAGTGTAGATAAGAACTTAGACCCCTTTTCCCCAGGTGGCTGTATCTGCTACAGGGACTTTGGAAAACAGTCAGGATATTCGACCAAAAGACTAAAAAGGGAGGCGGGTTAAAATAAATTATATGGTCTGTGCCTTTAAGAACTAGCCTCACAAAGAAAGGGTAGTGCTCCTTCCAACCTCCCTGCTGTGAGTGAGAGATTTGGAAGAGCCTCCCTGGAGGCTTATAAACTTAGAAAACACCTTACTTTTGCATTCTGTACCTAAAGTCTCCAGTGGCAGCTTTGGGGACACGATCTAGGCACAACAAGACCCTCACTCTATTGTCTCAAAAAGGGGACCTTAGACAAAGATATCTCAATATAGATAGACCCAGGCCAGTTTCAAGTCCCCAGAAATGATGGCGCCAGCCCCAGGAACAAAAGAACAGAGTCAGGATGTCTGATGGTAACCAATTAACCACGAGATGCCCCTCTCCGGATATAACATGACCAGACCCCGGAGAGGAGTTGTAAAACTCCTGACAGGGCAAACAGATAAGCTAGAATAAGATAAAGTCCAGGTCCGGGAAAAACTGGACCAATCAAGGATGGACCCTTACTAACCCCCTCCCCTCTAAGAAATTTTATGGGTTTTGCCTATAAAAACTAACTTCCCCAAGAAAGAGTAACTCTTCTCTGCCTCACTTGAGATGAGTTCCCTGTCATGACTTGTAACAGATAAACCTTGCTTTTGCATTCTGGTATGCTCGTCCTTGGTGGTCTCTCTGGGGGTTACGATCTGGGCACAACACTTACAAATGTTATCATCCTAGGAAAAACCAGGCATCAGAACCCTTGAACCTAGCAGTTTTACATCCCTGTGCAGATCTCAGACATTAGAACCATTGGCCCTACAAGCTTAACATCCTTGTGCAGATATTGGGACCTTGCCCCTTTAAGTGTTATAGGACCCTTGGCCTCACAAGTATTACAATCTCCATGCAGTCCTCTGGTATTGTTCCACTGAACCATTCCATAGGAGAATTCCCCAATTACCTAATCACCTTCCAGTGAATCCACCTCTGTTTTACGTGTGTATTTGTGTGCACATGTTAATATGTGTGTGGGTATATATATGTGTGTGTGGTGTATAGAGGTCAGAAGTTGATTGCTGAAGCAGGGTCTTTCACTTAAACCTGGACCTCAGCAACTCAACTGGTATAGCTAGCCAGCTTGCTCCAGGAATCCTCACTTTCTACCTTCAGAGTGCTGGGAGTATAGATGGGCATTTATGAGGTTCTAAGTACTTTAGCCTCTGAGCCATCTCCCCAGTCCCTAGACACCACATTTTTAAAGGTACCACCATCTTCAGGATTGCCACACTAGGGACAAAGCTTTGAGCACATGAACTTTTAGAGGGCAAACTACATCCACACCATAGAGAGTGGGTGTCAGGGAGAGGTATTTGCTTTCTTCTCTATGCTCACACATGACACTTGTGTGTGTCCTAGTGGTTTCTGACGTAGAAGTTTTGAAGAGCTCTGATTGGCCTCTGGTGGCAATCTTGTTTAGCACATGCAACCCAGACGTCTCCTCTATGGGTTCTCTTTTCAGTATTGTGCTGTCGGCTCTGCTCAGGCCAAGCCCAGGTTTGGCATTTTCAGGTGCTGTGGGTTTTGGTTTATCTCTTGCAGGTAGTATTGGCAGGGCAGGGGAGGTGGGCAGAGTTGGTCATCTGTGGGTGTTCATCCCACTGACCCTCTGCCCAGGTCACTGTGAGTCCTGTGGATGTGTACCCACGACTCTAGCCAGCCTCTGCTGGGAGGAGGGGCATAGGTATCAGTGACTAGATTTGTCTTCTCTCTGAAACTTGAACTTGATCTTTCTGTGATTCTCTCTGTTGAGAGAGCCTTGACTACACCTGATCAGAAACATCTGTCTGGACTAAACTCTGTGAATCCTGAAGCCACTGAGTGCCATTATGTTCAGGGTTCAGTGCACCAGGGAAGCTGTAGTGAATGTTAACACTTCCTGTTCTCCCCAAGTTTCAAGTCTAACACATGTGTAGTTAACTGTGGAGCCCCAGGCAGGGGTCAAAAGCAGCACTGTATTGAGGCATATACAATGTTTTCTGGAAGATTTTCTGTGGCTTTCCTCACATTTTCAAAGATATTTGTGACTCATAAAAGGCTTAGTGTTTTTGGACTTAGGACCCTCTATTCCTTCCTAGCTTGAGAAGGAAGTCTACCAGTACAAGCCCCTGTATTTCAATGAGCCCATCTATGAGAGACTGTAGTGAGCACTCCATGGATAGCAGATGACATAGCTGATTTATTATAGCATTTTCTAGAGAAACAAAATGGTGTGTGTGTGTGTGCATGTGTGTGTGTGTGTGTGTGTGTGCGCGCGCGCGCAAATACAGAGAGATTAAGATTTTTTCAGGAATTGATGCCCACAGCTTGAAGATGGCAAGTTCAGAATCTGAAGGAGCTGTCAGGCTGGAAGCCCAGGGAGGAATTACTGTTCATGTTCAAAGTCATCAGCCAGCAAAATTTCTTGTTCAGGCGAATTCAATCTTTGTATTCCAGTAAGCTAGATGAAGCAATCCATATCATGAAAGGAATCTATATTATTTGAAGTTCATGATTTAAATATTAATTTCACCAAAATTATCCAAAACATCAAGATTAATGTTTGACCAAGTTCTTGGGCTCTTGTGGTCCGGCCTCCATACTTGCCAGTGGTTGCTACACTATCATTCTCATGTCCAGTAAGCCTTGAGGTCTCCAGGCTTTGGAGGATGATTTATGTTCTCCAAAAACCATAGAAGCCACCTCAGAGAGGGTTTCGGGAGCTGTGGAACAGGTCAGGGATTCTGAAAGCCAGGAAACTTCTAGAGCATCAACAAGTGTGACCTGGAAAAAGCAGTTCCGTAGCTGTTCTAAAATCATTCTGTGTAGATGGGTATGCAATGGCTGCAGACAGCCTCTCTGGGGCCCTGAGTAGAGAGGTGGGCAGGAGCTGAAGGAGAAAGCAGGGCTGAAGTACCTGGATAGGAGACAGTCCTTTACCTGAAGAGAGAAGAGTCAAGCATCTTGAGTGTTGAGTGAGGGGTGGTCTGATGGCTACATCTGGATAACTGCAGGAAGCTGTGGTTTGTGGCTGCTTCTTGACCAGAGGCCATGGTAGGATCAGGGCTCAGAGAACAGTTGGGAAGGTCTGGAGATCTATCATTGCTCCAAGGGGGAATCATGGGTCTGAGTCCTAGGATGTAGGGTTTCTGGGGTGGAGCAACTTAGTTAATGTCCCTTGGATCCTCCCTTCAATTTCCAAGATATAAGGAGCCCAAAGTAGGCAGAGAGGCCATGTGCCTCAAGTGAAGGAAAGCTAGACTGTACCAGAAGTCCCCCTGTACTTCACACATCTGTTAGGGAACTCACACTCTACTGTCTGGTACTGTGTCCTTGTCTCGATGGCCATGGGCACTCCAAGATACAGTGGTTGTCCCTCAGGGTCTGCAGTCAGTGTTTGAGGACACAGGGATCCAAGCAGAATCTCATGAATCCATGGAGTCTGACTCACTGTGGCCCTCACGATCTCCGTGAGACAAGCAAGACATCTGCTTGTTACACAATCCCACAATGTGGCTGGAGAGATGAGGGGGAGTCTTGCATGGCCAAGCGAATGCTCCCACAGCTGGAGAAGAAGCTCGTGGGCTTTGGGTGAGGTGGAGTTGTAGCTAATGGGGATCCTTCAAGCAGAGGTTTAAGTTCAGCTGTAAGGATCCCCATGACCCTGCATTAGCTCCAACCTCACCCCACATCCCTGCATTAGCTCCAACCTCACCCCACATCCCTGCATTAGTGACAACCGCACCCCACATCCCTGCATTAGTGACAACCTCACCCCACATTCCTGGCATTAGCTACAGGCTCACCCCACATCCCTGGCATTAGCTCCAACTGCACCCCACATCCCTGCATTAGCTCCAACCTCACCCCACATCCCTGCATTAGCTCTAACCACACCCCACATCCCTGCATTAGCTACAACCTCACCTCACATCCCTGCATTAGCTCCAACCTCACCCTACATCCCTGGCATTAGCTCCAACCTCACCCCACATCCCTGGCACTAAGCCTTTAGAGAGTCTTGTTCCACTGGGCAGGTGTTCAGCTGCTCTCTGTGGCCCCTCTAAGCCCTGGGGACCTGCTCCACAGACCCAGGGTGCCCTTGGGGACCTGGATATCAGTCAGGCAGAGCCACCCAGAGCTCTAGGGATGGGTTAGCAGGTGTGAACATACATCCCAACCACAAAAACAACAGGGTAGTTTGCAGATGTCCCTCTGGGAGAGACAGATGAGGACCGTGGGCATTAGAGTGTGCCTGCTGCTGCTGGGAACCAGAGCCAACCTGGGGCTTGGCTACACAGATCCATTTGCATGGGAATAGCTTCTGGCCCTCAGAGGAGGAGCAAGCCTTTTGCCAGGAAACCTACAAGAGGGGCCGGAGTTGACTTTGAGCTTGAGGGACAATGAAGGTCAGAACAGGCCAGGCACTGGGCACCATCCCCAGGCAGTGCAAAGCTCTCCTTCTGTTGCTGCTGTTGGGCCTCGTAGATGGTGTCCAGCATGTACTTCCCCCAGGCTCAGCAGGAAGGAGCAGAGCCATGGGCCCTGGAGCTTCCGCGGGAAGCAGCAGGCCTAGACTGTGGACCCTGCCAGGCCGGTAAGGGACTTGCTTGTGGGGGATGTGTGAGTGTGGCCATGGACTGGAGGCTGGAGTGAGTGACTAGGAAGGTGGCAGTTAAGGCCAGAGGTACGAGAAGGAAGGATCGCCTGAGAGGAGGGTTGGGCAAACGATAGCCTAACCTCGGTTTAAGCCTTGCTGTGCCAGGCAAGTTTTCTGCCAGTGAGGCACGTCCTTAGCCCATCTCCCGCTTCCCCCCGCTTTCCCCCGCTTTTTCTTTAATTTTGAGAAAAAGTCTTGCTAGGTTTCCCAGGCTGATATTACTGTCTGTAGCCTAGGCAGGATTTGAACTTGCCATCCTCCTTCCTAAACCTCTGGAGAGGCTGGAATTAAGACATGACCCCAGGTCACTTTAGTGTACCACTGTCTTAATTCATTTAGAATTAACTGCGTGTTTGTCTTGGTCTAGTTGCAGTTCTAGAAATTTATAATTAGATAATTATCAAAACATCCATTAAATATTACGGAAGTGTCTTGGGGTGGGCGGGGGAGTGGAAACTGGGGGCATGGAGATGACTCAGACATGAGGACCTGAGTTCAGACTCAGTGTGCATGCAAACGGTGGGAGGTGGTAGGTCGTGCTGCTAATTCTAGCACAGGGAAGTTTGGGGGACCCCTGGGGCTCACTGGCCAGCTAGTCTAGCTGAATCACAAGGTCTTGTTCAGGACAAGACCCTGTCTCAGAAAATAAGATGATCTGGTCTGAGCTGCATCACAGCTGTGCTCTGCACAGGAAAGCACTGTGTATTCTTCACGCAGCCTGATTCACTGGATGCTCATCAGGTGGGCAGAGGAACCACTAGTTATTTTCTCTTTTTAAAGATTAGGAATCTGAGTGTATATAACCTTTGTGATCTCTGTAGTCCAATATCACACTTTTGCAATTTATCCAACGTGTTTTATGAATATTTTGTTCTTTTATTACTGAGCAGGATCCCACTTTTTATAACTATAGCTAAAGAAAAAATTAATGAAACATTACAAATGTTCTATTAAATCATAATGAACAAACATTAGAAATGATCAAGAAAATGGAAGAAAGAAAAGCAAAATTATAAATTATTGTTCATATAGGTTAAGCATATCTAATCTGAAATGTTCCAAACTCTCAAGCTTTACAAGTGCAAACATGACCCTGCATGTGGAGAACTGCATATTTGGGCCTCATAGTCAAAATGTGGGCACACTGGGAATGTTGTATGAAAATACTACCAGACTATTGTATGTGTATGTCAAATATAAATACATTTTTGATCAGATTAGATGTATGCAAAACCCCCCAAATCTGAAATATTTAAGAATTTGTGGTAAGGAAATCATTACTTGTGACAGGGTGGAGGGCATCATAATAGGTGCTACAGTCTAAGGTGTGTATCAGAAATACTTTGTCACAACTAATTAAAAACACCAGCTACCAAATGACACAAGAAGACACACGAATCTATAGTCCTTGTATTGAAAAACTGAATGCTGATGTGAAAAACTACTCTAGAATGGGACATTGTGCATGGTAAGAACACTGGTGATGGTAGACTGTGGTCCTCACTACAGTGTTCTTGGCTGGGTGATTTGGCAAGATGCATCAGCATCATTAGGTATTTCTCCTTGACCTGGCTCTTACTGCCTCTTTCCTGGAAGATTAAAACTAGCTTCTAGTATTTGGGGCACTAAAAGAGAATAGAGGCCTTAGGGATCTCAGTTTCCAAGGTGCAAGCGTTCACTTAACTTTCGGTTTCAGGGTGATAACTGACCTCAATTGGACATGGCATCCCCCTACTCCAGATTTATTGGCATTTTCCTTTCCAGGTTATGTTCAAGGCAGATGGCATGCAGCTTTGGGGAAGAGTCCTAAGACTTTCTTTTGTAAACTAGGTTTCATAATCAATTTCATTTAACCACCACCACCATTTAAGTTGTAGCTCTTATTCTGAGACCTGATCAGCTCGTGTGTGCGGTATGAGGTAGGGAAGTGTCTGCCCCTTTCTGAGCCTTTTGTTGAGTAGTAATTTTCACCTTTAATTGTTATGACACCTTTGCCAGGAAGTCAGTCATGAATGTTCATGCTATCCAGAGTGACTAGGCTCAATGTAACCCCTATCAAGGTTCAATCACTTTTTTTCTCACATAAATAGAAAATTATAGGACTAGGTGTGGTGGCGCACACCTTTTATCCCAGTACTTGGGAGGCAATCTCTGAGTTTGAGGCCAGCCCAGTCAATTTAGTGATTCCCATATCACTAAATAGGGGTTCATTGTGAGACCCTGTTTCAACAAACGAACAAACAAACAAACAGAAAAACATCTTGAAATTCATATATTGCACAATAGCACAAAAATGACCGTTTCTTAAGAATCTGGTAAAAATCTCTGTGATAAACACAATGACCAAAGCAACTTGGGGAGGAAAGTGTTTATTCAGCTTATGCTTTCACATCACAATTCATCATCAAAAGAAATCAGAACAGGATCTCCAACATGGGGGAACCTGGAGCTAGGAGCTGATGCAGAAGTCACAGAGAAGTGCTGCTTACTGACCTGCTCCCCATGGCTGCTCAGCCTTCTTTCTTATAGAACCCAGGACCACTTCCTCAGGGCTGACCACACCCAAATGGGCTGGGCCTTCCTACATCAATCACTTATTAAGAAAATGCCCAACAGCCAGATCTTATGGAGACATTTTCTCAGTTGAGGCTCCCTCCTCTCCAATGACTGTAGCTTGAGCCAAGTTGATACATTAGTAACCAGCACAACTGCTGGTCATATAAATATCTCCTAGCCATGTTGTAAAAATTACTTTCTTTGTTTCTGAGAAACAAATTTTGAATGACTTTTAATAGGTAATAGTAGGTTGCAATTGTTATTTATTTTGAAATCTATTTTGTATTAGTTAACAAAGAATAGAATTCAGGAATCTTCTACAATGTGGAAGAAACTTGAAGACATTATGTTCAGTGAAATAGGCCTGACCCCAAAGGACCAACACTGTCATAGAGTGCCTGTCATGTGCAGATTCATAGAGAGGGCAGAGTCAGTGTGACAAGGGGCAGGTGTGAGGGAATGAGAAGTTAATGCCCAATGAGTACAGAAAAGCTGGGTGGTGAGGGAAGGGCCCACAACAGTATGAGTATGTATTAATGCCATTGGATAGAACAGGTAGAGATGGTGTAAATGGAAAAATCTTGTCATGGAAGCTGTAGTGTGACACAGTGAGTCACACAGTAAACCTTTTTGTCCATATATCTTTTTTTTTTTTTTTTTTTTTTTTTGGTTTTTCGAGACAAGGTTTCTCTGTGTAGCTTTGCACCTTTCCTGGGACTCACTTGGTAGCCCAGGCTGGCCTCGAACTCAGAGATCCACCTGGCTCTGCCTCCCGAGTGCTGGGATTAAAGGCGTGTGCCACCACCACCCGGCTCCGTCCATATATCTTTACTTGCAAGTGTTATTGCAAAGAGTCATTGGTCTGGTTTGAGGCCTCTGATTCTGCTACACCATCCATACTGGGCCCTCACTTGGAGATCCTGTTGTTGCTGCTCTGTGCCATGGAGATCCTGCAGCTTTGGGTCTGCAGGACGTGCCCCTTTTTGTGCTCCAGCAGATCATATATGGGGAGGATGTTAGGGTGGGCCAACTCATAACCCTGGTTCTGCAGGGTTAATCAGCCTGCAGGGGCCATTCTCATGAGTGCTGCATTTGGTGAGGGACAGGGACATCTCTCCTGCTCTTACAATCTTAGGGCCAGCCCTTCCAACTGCCACAGGTGGTGAGGGTCGAGGTAGGGGAGGGTGTTCCCCCCCCCATGGGAAATGAGGGGTGAGGCCAGAAAGCCCAAGCTCACACACAGCCCTATCAACAGGGTCAGCTCTACTGTGCTGCCCAGGCAAGGTAAAGGATCTGCATTTCCGAGTGCTGCAGCTGGTAAGGGGGAGGTCAGCTCCCTCACCTGTGGCAGGCGGCAGGGGCAAGGTGGGGAGGGCATCTTTCCCTCACCCTCATTACCTCATGGCCGATGAGGGAGGCGTGGCCAGCATTCCCACTCACATCCTCAGGGCAGACTCACTTGTATCCCCACCAACAGGGTCATCTCTACTGCGCTGCCTAGGTGAGGAGCAGGGCCTGCTTTCTTGAATGTTGCAGCTGGTAAGGGGGAGGGTCAGCTCCCTCATCTGCTGTAGGTGTCGAGGGGCAAGGGGGTACGTCTCTCCCTCACCCACGCTGCATGGTAATGTTGCACAAATTGAAAATGGTCTTATAATAAAAACCTGGGGCCAGATATTGGGGTGGATGCTGAAAGGTCAGAGAGACAAAGGGACAAGTCATTAGAGAGACTTCTCACCACTGCCGAATCCTCAGGCCTAATGGAAGGTGATCCTATCTCCACCAATCCTCTGACCGAAAGCCTCTAAGTCCTCAGCCTAAAAGGCCTCTAATTCCTGTCTCCTCGCGTCTTATATGCCTTTCTCCGCTCAGTCATTTCACTTCTTTCCTAGTGCTGGGATTAATGGCATGTGTGCTTCCCAAATACTGGCAGCAAAGGCACTGTTAATATTCTGACCCGCCCCTTGAATGCATCCTGACATAAAAGCCTCATTTTAAGGAAAACTCCCTCCCCTTCCTCTCTCTCTTCTGCTCTCTTTCTTCCCCGCCCTGAGGTGCACACACCTCCACTTTTCCTTTCTTCTCTCCTCTTCCTCCCTCTCCTTTCTGTCTTTCTGTCTCTTTTTTTTTTTGTGATATATATTTTTTATTTTACAATACCATTCAGTTCTACATATCAGCCATGGGTTCCCCCCTCCCATGCCCTCCCCTTACCCCCAGCCCACCCTCCATTCCCACTTCCTCCAGGACAAGTCCTCCCCCGAGGACTGAGATCAACCCGGTAGACTCAGTCCAGGGAGGTCCAGTCCCTTCCTCCCAGATTAAGCCAAGTGTCCCTGCATAAGTTCCAGGTTTCAAACAGCCAACTCATGCAATGAGCACAGGACTTGGTCCCACTGCCTAGATGCCTCCCAAACTGATCAAGCCAATCAACTGTCTCACCTATTTAGAGGGCCTGATCCAGCTGGGAGCCCCTCAGCCTTTGGTTCATAGTTCATGTGTTTCCATTCATTTGGCTATTTTTTTCAACAATTGAGTAAAACTGAAATTTATTATATGCCACAGTCGTCCTAGGGACCTCCATGCTATATATATAGCCTCTATGGTTCTATGGGTTATGGTCTGATTGTTCTCTATTTTATATCTAGAATCCACCAATGAGTGAGTACATACCATAACTGTCTTTCTGGGTTTGGGTTACCTCACTCAGGATGATTTTTTCTAGTTCCATCCATTTGCCTGCAAATTTCATGCTTTCATTGTTTTTCTCTGCTGAGTAGTACTCCATTGTGTATATGTACCACATTTTTTTCATCCATTCTTCCGTTGATGGGCATCTAGGTTGTTTCCAGGTTCTGGCTATTACAAATAGTGCTGCTATGAACATAGCTGAGCATGTATCTTTATGGTATGAATCAGCATTCCTTGGGTATATGCCCAAGAGTGGGATGGCTGGGTCTTGAGGTAGTTCGATTCCTAATTTTCTGAGAAACTGCCATACTGATTTCCACAGTGGTTGTACAAGTTTACATTCCCACCAACAGTGGAGGAGTGTTCCCTTTGCTCCACATCCTCTCCAACATTGGTTGTCATTGGTGTTTTTGATCGTAGCTATTCTAACAGGTGTAAGGTGGTATCTCAGAGTCGTTTTGATTTGCATTTCTCTGATGATTAAGGATGTTGAGCATTTCTTTAAATGTCTTTCAGCCATTTGTAGTTCTTGTTTTGTGAATTCTCTGTTTAGCTCTTTAGCCCATTTTTTAATTGGACTGTTCAGTGCTTTGATGTCTAGTTTCTTGAGTTCTTTATATATTGTGGAGATCAATCCTCTGTCAGATGTGGGGTTGGTGAAGATCTTTTCCCAATCTGTTGGCTGTCTTTTTGTCTTATTGACTGTGTCTTTTGCTCTGCAAAAGCTTCTCAGTTTCGAGAGGTCCCATTTATTAATGGTTGTGCTCAGGGTCTGTGCTGTCGGTGTTTTATTTAGGAAATGGTCTCCGGTGCCAATGCGTTCAAGAGTGCTTCCTATTTTCTTTTCTATTAAGTTTAGTGTAACTGGATTTATGTTTAGGTCTTTGATCCACTTGGACTTGAGTTTTGTGCATGGTGACAATATGGATCTATTTGTAATCTTTTATATATTGACATCCAGTTATGCCAGCACCATTTGTTGAAGATACTTTCTTTTTTCCATTGTATAGTTTTGGCTCCTTTGTCAAAAACCAGGTGTTCATATGTGCATGGATTAATGTCAGGGTCTTCAATTCGATTCCATTGGTCCGTATGTCGGTTTTTATACCAGTACCAAGCTGTTTTTATTACTATAGCTCTATAGTAGAGTTTGAGGTCCGGGATGGTGATGCCTCCAAGGGTTGCTTTATCGTATAGGATTCTTTTAGCTATCCTGGGTCTTTTGTTTTTCCATATAAAGTTGAGTATTTTTCTTTCCAAGTCTGTGAAGAATTGTGTTGGGATTTTGATGGGGATTGCATTGAATCTGTAGATTGCTTTTGGTAAGATTGCCATTTTTACTATGTTAATCCTACCTATCCATGAGCATGGGAGATCCTTCCATTTTCTGATATCTTCTTCAATTTCTTTCTTTAGAGATTTAAAGTTCTTATCAAAAAGGTCTTTCACTTGTTTAGTTAGTGTTATCCCAAGGTATTTTATATTATTTGTGGCTATTGTAAAGGGTGATGTTTCTCTGACTTCTTTCTCAGCCCTTTTATCATTTGTGTATAGGAGGGCTACTGATTTTTTTGAGTTGATCTTGTATCCTGCCACTTTACTGAAGGAGTTTATCAGCTGTAGCAGTTCCCTGGTAGAGTTTTTGGGGTCACTTATGTATACTATCATATTATCTGCAAATAGTGAAAGTTTGACTTCTTCCTTGCCAATTTGTATCCCTTTGATCTCCTTTTGTTGTCTTATTGCTCTAGCTAGAACTTCTAGTACTATATTGAATAAATATGGGGAGAGTGGACAGCCTTGTCTTGTTCCTGAATTTAGTGGTATTGCTTTGAGTTTCTCTCCATTTAATTTGATGTTTGCTGTTGGCTTGCTATAAATTGCTTTTATTATGTTTAGAAATGTTCCTTGTATTCCTATTCTTTCTAAGACCTTTATCATGAAGGGGTGTTGGATTTTGTCAAAGGCTTTTTCAGAATCTAAGGAGATGATCATGTGGTTTTTTTCTTTCAGTTTGTTTATATGGTGTATTACATTGACTGATTTCCATATGTTGAACCATCCTTGCATCCCTGGGATGAATTCTACTTGGTCGTGATGGATGATTGTTTTGATGTATTCTTGGATTCGGTTTGCCAATATTTTGTTGAATATTTTTGCATCAATGTTCATGAGGGAGATTGGTCTGTAGTTCTCTTTCTTTGTTGCATCTTTGTGTGGTTTGGGTATCAGGGTAATTGTAGCCTCATAAAAAGAGTTTGGTAGTGTTCCTTCTGTTTCTATTGTGTGGAACACTTTGAAGAGTATTGGTATTAGTTCTTCTTTGAAAGTCTGGTAGAATTCTGCACTGAAACCATCTGGTCCTGGGCTTTTTTTGGTTGGGAGACTTTTGATGACTGTTTCTATTTCTTTAGGGGTTATTGGTCTATTTAAATGGTTTATCTGGTCTTGATTTAATTTTGGTATGTGGTATTTATCCAGAAAATTGTCCATTTCTTCCTGGTTTTCCATTTTTGTGGAGTACAGTTTTTTGAAGTATGATCTGATGATTCTCTGGATTTCCTCATTGTCTGTTGTTATGTCTCCCTTTTCATTTCTGATTTTGTGAATTTGGGTGCTCTCTCTTTGCCTTTTGGTTAATTTGGCTAGTGGTTTGTCTATCTTGTTGATTTTTTCAAAGAACCAACTCTTTGTTTCATTGATTTTTTGTATTGTTCTCTTGTTTTCTATTTCGTTGATTTCAGCCCTCAATTTGATTATTTCCTGGTGTCTATTTCTCCTGGGTGAGTTTGTTTCTTTTTGTTCTAGAGCTTTCAGTTGTGCTGTTAATTCATTGGTATGGGATTGCTCCATCTTCTTTATGTGTGCATTTAGAGCTATGAATTTTCCTCTTAGCACTGCTTTCATAGTGTCCCATAAGTTTGGGTATGTTGTACTTTCATTTTCATTGAATTCTAGGAACTCTTTAATTTCTGTCTTTATTTCTTCCTTGATCCATTGATGTTTCAGGTGGGCATTATTCAGTTTCCATGAGTTTGTGGGTTTTCTATAATTTTTGTTGTTATTGAGTTCTAACTTTAAGGCATGGTGGTCTGATAAGATACAGGAGGTTATTCCAATTTTTTTGTATCTGTTGAGATTTGTTTTGTGTCCAAGCATGTGGTCAATTTTTGAGAAGGTTCCATGGGGTGCTGAGAAGAAGGTATATTCTTTTGTGTTAGGATGGAATATTCTGTAGATATCTATTAGGTCCATTTGAGTCATAACATCTGTTAGGTCCTTTATTTCTTTGTTAAGTTTCAGTCTGGTAGATCTATCTTTTGGTGAGAGTGGTGTGTTAAAATCTCCCACTACTAATGTGTGGGGTTTGATGTGCGTTTTAAACTTTAGTAGTGTTTCTTTTATGAATGTGGGTGCTTTTGTATTTGGAGCATAAATGTTTAGAATTGAGACTTCATCTTGGTGGATTTTTCCCGTGATGAATATGTAATGTCCATCCTGGTCTCTTTTGATTGATTTTAGTTTGAAGTCTATTTTATCAGATATTAGGATAGCTACACCAGCTTGTTTCTTAGGTCCATTTGCTTGGAAAACCTTTTCCAGCCTTTACTCAGAGGTAGTGTCTGTCTTTGGAGTTAAGGTGTGTTTCTTGTATGCAGCATATGGATGGGTCCTGTTTTCTTATCCATTCTGTTAGCCTGTGTCTTTTTATAGGTGAGTTGAGACCATTGATATTGATGGATATTAATGACCAGTGATTGTTAATTCCTGTTATTTTTTGGTTGTGTTGTGTTGTCCTTCTGTGGTGTATGTTGGTGTAGGATTATCTATTGCTTGATTTTTCATGGATGTGTTTAACTTCTTTGGGTTGAATTTTCCCTTCTAGTGCTTTCTGTAGGGCTGGGTGTGTGGACAGGTATTGATTAAATCTGGTTTTATCCTGGAATATTTTGTTTACTCCGCCTATGGTGATTGAGAGTTTTGCTGGGTATAATAGTCTGGGTTGGCATCCGTGGTCTCTTAGTGTCTGCATGAGGTTTGTCCATGATCTTCTAGCTTTCATAGTCTCTATTGAGTAGTCTGGTGTTATTCTGATGGGTTTGCCTTTATATGTTACTTGGTCCTTTTCCTTTGCAGCTCTTAATATTTTTTCTTTATTCTGTGTGTTTAGTGTTTTGATTATTATGTGGCGAGGGGACTTTTTTTTTGGATCCAGCCTATTTGGTGTTCTGTAAGCTTCTTGTATCTTCATAGGTATTTCTTTCTTTAGGTTAGGAAAGTTTTCTTCTATGATTTTGTTGAATATATTTTCTGTGCCTTTGAGTTGGTATTCTTCTCCTTCTTCTATCCCTATTATTCTTAGGTTTGGTCTTTTCATGGTGTCCCAAATTTCCTGGACGTTTTGTGTTACAACTTTTTTGTCTTTATTGTTTTCTTTGACTGACGAATCTATTTTCTCTATCGTGTCTTCAGTGTCAGAGATTCTCTGTTCCATCTCTTGCAATCAGTTGGTTATGCTTGTTTCTGTAGTTCCTGTTCGTTTAGTCAGGATTTCTATTTCCAGCATTCCCTCAGCATGTGTTTTCTTTATTGTCTCAAATTCATTTTTCAGATCTTGGAATGTTTCTTTCATCTGTTTAATTGCTTGGCTTGATTTGATTTCTTCCCATTTTTTGTTCGTTTTTTCTTCCATTTCTTTAAGGGAGTTTTTTATTTCCTCTTTAATGGAGTTTTTCATTTCCTCTTTAAGGGAAGTTTTTATTTCCTCTTTAAGGGAGTTTTTTATTTCCTCTTTAAGGAAAGTTTTTATTTCCTCTTTAAGGTAGTTTTTCATTTCCTCTTTAAGGAAAGTTTTTATTTCCTCATTGAGGGAATGTTTTATTTCTTCTTTGAGGGCCTCTATCATCTTCTTAAAGTCATTTTTAGGGTTGATTTCTTCTGTTTCTTCTGTCATGGTATGTTTAGGTCTTGCAGGTGTAGAATCACTAGGTTCTGATGTTGCCATATAGGTCTTTATGTTGTTGCCTGTATTTTTGCACTGGCGTCTACTCATCTCTTCCTCTGTGCGGTGCAGGTGGTGTCTGTGTCTGAGAGTGCCTCTCTTGTTCTAATTTTTAGTCTTGGTTTAGTAGTGGTTCTTGGTTAAATTGGTGCTATTGGGCTATTTCTTCGGGGCAGCTGATTTCGATCGGTGAATTATATACTTATGATTCTGGTGATCTGGTTTGGTGTCTGGGTAGCGCCTTCTTCTGTGTTCCCAGGTCACGTTTTTGTTCATTTGTCAACTCCTCAGCTGATCTTGTTTCTTCAGACTTTAAACTGTAGGCATCTGAATCCTCTCCCAGATGGGTTTCAGCTGAGCAGGGTAGTCTCACCAACACCTCCAAGTTGTTGGGTTTCACAGGATCAGCAGCTGGGCCCTGGGTTGTCCTCAGACGGAGTGTTCAGATTCGTTCTGGTTCTGACCCACAGAGATAGCTTCTTCCCCAGATGTTGGGGTTAGGGGCGTCCCTGTTCCAAGCTGCCTCTGTTTGTCTCCGTCCCTGGGCCTGTCTACCTCTGTGGTCCGCCGCCACCGGGCCTGTATGTCCCTGCCAGCTGCCGCTGGGTCTGTCTGCCTCTGGGGGCCACCACCGGGCCTGAATGTCTCTGCCGGCTGCAGCCGGGACTGAATGTCCCTGTCGGCCGCTGCCGCTGGGCCCGTCTACCTCTGTGAGCCGCCGCTGGGCTTGAATGTTTTTGCCGGCTGCCGCCAGGCCTGAATATCCCTGTCGGCTGCCGCCGCTGGGCACATCTACCTCAGCGGGCTGCTGCTGGGCCCGTCTACTTCTGCGGGCCGCCGCCGGAGGCCTACCTGCATCTGCTTGTCTCCACCGCCGGGCCCGTCTACCTCTGTGGGCCGCCACTGGGCCTGAATGTGTCTGCCGGCTGCCGCCGGGTCTGAATATCCCTGTTGGCTGCTGCCGCTGGGCCTGTCTACCTCCACGGGCCACCGCCACAGGCCTACCTGCGTCTGCTTGTCTCTGCCGCCGCCGGGCCTGTCTACCTCTGTGGGCTGCCGCTGGGCCTGAATGTCTCTGCCGGCTGCTGCCGGGCCTGAATGTTCCTGTTGGCCGCTGCCGCCGGGCCCGTTTACCTCAGTGAGCCACCGCTGGGCCCGTCTACCTCTGTGGGCCGCCACTGGGCCTGAATCTTTCTGTCTCTTTATCTCTATATTATAATAAACTCTTTCGGTGAGGATGCAGCACCTGGGTTGTGAACGAATGTCCACTGCCAGCCACTGCTGCTGCATGGTGTGTCACCCACTGCCCACCGCTGCATCTGCCCAGCATGTCAGCATGTTTCCCTGCACATGTGGGATACCCTGGCCAGCCAGGGTCCCCCGTGCATATATCATAACAGGCATGAGATCTTAAGTGCTGGGATTAAAGGCATGTGACTCCCAAGTGCTGGGATTCAAGGTGTGTGCCACCAGTGCCTGGGTCTGTTTTTCTCCTAGACTGAGTCAGTCTCATGTAGTCCAGGGTAGCTTTGAACTCACAGAGATCCAGACAGATCTCTGCCTCCCAAGTGCTAGTATTAAAGGTGTGTACCACCTCTGCCTGGCCTCTATGTTTAATCTAGTGTCTGGCTCTGTCCTCTGATCCCCAGGCAAGCTTTATTTGGTATACAATATATCACCACACAGTAACTCTTATAAAGGAAAAAAACATTTAATTGGGATGGCTTACATTTTTCAGAGGTTTAGTCCATTATTATCATGGTGGGAAATAGCAATGTGCAGGCAGACATGGAGAAGGAGCTAAGTGTCCTACAGCTTGGCTTGCAGGCAACAGGAAGTGGTTTGTTTCACTGGGAGTGGCTGAGCATAGTGACACACTTCCTCCAACAAGACCACACCCACTTCAACAAGGCCACACCCACTTCAACAAGGCCACACCTCCCATTAGTGCCACTCCCTTTGGAGGCCATTTTCTTTCAAACCATCACATTCCGCTCCCTGACCCCCCAAAGGCTTGTAGCTATATCATAATGCAAAACTGCATTCGGTTCAGCTTCAAAAGTCCCCATAGTCTATCACAGTCTCAAATTTATTTAAAAGTCTAAAGTTCAAAGTCTCTCCTGAAATTCATGCAATCCCTTAACTGTAATCCCCTGTGAAATTGAACCCCAAAAGCAGATCACATATTTCCAACATATAATGGCACAGATTATCATTCCAAAACATAGGAAAGGGAGCATAGTTAGGAAATACTGGACCAAAGCAAGAATGAAAACCAGCTGGGCAAAACTCCAAACTCTGCATCTCCATGTCTGATGTCAAAACACTCTTCAGATCTCCAGCTCCTTTTAGCTTTGTTGACTACAGCAGACTTCTCTCAGGGCTGGTTCACTCCTGTTAGCAGCTTTCCTTAGCAGGTATCCCATGGCTGGCATCTCCAACATTTTAGGTTCTCCAAGGCAATCCAGGCTTTACCTTCATAGCTTCACACAATGGCCTCTCTAGGCCTCCATGCAGGGACACCACTGACACATGCCTGACCTCAGTGGCTTTCCAAAGTTGTGGAGGAATATTCCATTATGCCTTTCTTCTATCCTTGACTCTAAAGCCAGAACCACATGACCAAAGCTGCCAAATTCTGCTGCTTGCTGGGGCTGGAACATGGCCCCTCAATTACATCTTCACCAGCTTTCTGTTTTCCATGGTTTCCTTCACTGCCTAAGATTGGCTGTCCTGAAACTGGATCTGTAGAACAGGCTGGCCTCATACTCAGAGATCTGCCAGCCACCACCTTCTGAGTGCTGGGATTAAAGGCATGCACCACCACACCTGGCTCTAAGCCTTTTTTCTTTAATTTCTTTTACAACTTGGAAACTTAGCTGAGTGGGATCTTGCCCTGGGATTACCACTCCCTTTATTCTGTTTCTTAATCTGTTTATCTCCTTGAACACAGGATTTAGCTCTATTCCATTTCCTGGTGCCCCTTTTCTCAATCTGTACATTTTGTATTTTTATTTGCTCAGCTTGCTCCTTTTCATTATAAATCATCAGAGTTAACACTAATAACCATATTCTAGAGTCTATACTAGGTTGTTTTGAGATTTCCTCTGCTAATGGAATTAATCCAAAATTCTTCACTTTAGCCTCAGGCAGACTCTTCAGAGAAGGGCAAAAAGCAGCCACTTTCTTCACCAAAATATCACAAGAATGATCTCTGGGCCACAAGCTAACATTCTCCTCCTCTGAAACCTCTTGATCTAGGCGCCTACAGTTCAAATCATGCTCAGCACCACGGTCTTCCATGTTTCTACTAGGATGGCCCATTAAACAGCATTTAAAACATTCAACTGCTTTCTAATCCACAGTTCCAAGGTCCATATTTCTTCAAACAAAAGCATGGTCAGGCCTATCACAATACCCCAGTTCCTGGGACCAACTTCTGTTTTAGGGTTTCTATTTCTGTGAAGAGACACCATGACCACAGCATCTCTTATAAAGGAAAAACGTTTAGTTGGAGTGGTGCTGTGGGATGGTCTGTATGTCAAGTTGCTCTGATTAGTTAATAAATAAAACACTGATTGTCCCGTGGCTAGGCAGGAAGTATAGGCGGGACTAACAGAGAGGAGAAATAAAAGAACAGAAAGGCAGAAGGAGTCACTGCCAGCTGCCACCTTGACAAGCAGCATGAAAAGATGCCGGTAAGCCACGAGCCACGTGGCAAGGTATAGATTTATAGAAATGGGTTAATTTAAGCTATAAGAACAGTTAGCAAGAAGCCTGCCACGGCCATACAGTTTGTAAGCAATATAAGTCTCTGTGTTTACTTGGTTGGGTCTGAGCGGCTGTGGGACTGGTGGGTGACAGAGATTTGTCCTGACTGTGGGCCAGGCAGGAAAACTCTAGCTACAGGGTGGCTTACATTTTCAGAGGTTTAGTATATTATTATTATGGTGCAACATGGTGGCATGCAAGCAGCCATGGTACTGGAGAAGTAGTCGAGTTCTTATATGTTGGCAGGCTTGAGAATATGTGAGACCTCAAAGTCTACCCCCACAGTGACACACTTCCTCCAACAAGACCACACCCACTTCAATGAGGCCACATCTTCCATTAGTGCCACTCCATTTGGGGGCCGTTTTCTTTCAAGCTAGCACAGGGAGAAAGGGGTTTATTTGGCTTACATTTCCACACTGCTGTTCATAAATGAAGGAAGTCAGGACAGGATCTCAAACAGGGCAGGATCCTAGAGGCAGGAACTGATGCAGAATCTGTGGATTTCTGCATGGCTTTCTCAGCCTGCTTTCTTATAGAACCTAGGATCACCAACCAAGGGATGGCACCACCCACAATGGGTTGAGCCCTCCCACATCAATCACGACTTAAGAAAATGCCTTACAGCTGGATTATGGAGGCATTTTCTTAACTGAGGTTCCTTCCTTTCAGATAATTCTAGTTTGTGTGTCAAATTGACATTAGCCTAGCCAGCACAGATGGATGCACACATGAATCAATAAAAAAGTAGCCTGAAAGATCAGAGAAGGCCTCATGATGGAAATGAAAGCATTGGAATCCCCACAATAGAGTGTGCTTGGGTCCTGGGAGGAAGCTGGTTTGGATAGATCACGAGGAGTTGGTATGGAAGAGACTCAGACACTGTAAAAAGACACACGTGTGCATACACACACACACACACACACACACACACACACACACACACAACTTCCTGGTTCCACCACACCCACCAGAGAAGATACACCATACAGGAATTTTTTGAGAATCTTCTGGGCCTGGTGTTGCTATCGACACTGAAAAATTCAGAGATGGAAGAGGCAGATGGGTAGTGGGACTTGTGGGATATTGGCTGTCCATCTAATTTCTGCCAAGGACATAGTTCATTTACTGTAGTCCTGTGCCTGTCTCACCCATCAGGTTCCTGTTCCAGACCATCCCACGGGCAACAGGCCCCAGGTGCTGGCCCCATGGGTTTCCGTCTGAGCACCAGTCATGGCATGTCTTTGGTAGAGGGACCCAACTCACAGTCCTGGGTAAGTGGCTCTCATGATCTCATTCAACCGTCTCAGAAAAGTCTGTTTTCCCTCTAGAGAGTTCTTCCCATCTGCCTTCCCTAGCCTTACAGTCTGACATGTACTTTTTCTGTGGGTGAGGGAGAGGCAGTAGTCTTAGGGTAAACCACAGGAAGGACCCCAATAGTGTCATCTACTCTTCTGAGGCAGATGCCCAATGGGGCTCAGAGGCTGAGATTTCCAGGCCTTAAAGACCACTAGACCCCAGCATCTGAACTGAGGCCAAGGTGTCCATCTAACCTGAGACAGACACATAGTAGGGCCACATATATGGCTGGTGCCATGAACTCAGCCTTCAGAGCTCAGATACTCCATGTAGAAAACCACTGAGGCCAAGAGAGGGAGGGATCTGGCAGTCTAGGCTGCAGCTCTCCAGTCTTCTGCTGGCTTACAAGGTCATGGGGGCACACAAAGGGCTCAGAGGGACAAGGTAACTAGAATCTGGTCCTCCCAGGATGATTACTAGGGAAAAAATGTAGACTACTGTTCCTGGGCTCTCTCATGCTTGGGGCCTGCTGGCTAGCTTGGCTAGTTGTTTCACTAGTCCATCTTCCTCATATGTCCTTAGGCTTAGAGAGGAATAAGGGAGAAAATGATGCTAAGTGAAATCAGGAGTCACCAGGGCTTCTGAAGTAGTCATGGGGTCACTATCATCATAGTCTGGGGGATGGAGCCCCAGGAACACAGCCAGTGCAGGGTTCTGTGGTCAAGTAACCACTGTGGACAAAGTGTCAGCTCCTTGGAGAGTTCTCTCTCTAAGAAACAAAAAAGGCTTTCAGAACATACTTTTTCAGTTCCTCTTTCTGTAAGGATAAAATTAGATCAATCTGGGCCTCTATAGGAAAATCACCTGTGATTAGTGAAAGGGTATCGGTGTCGGTGGCTGGCGCTGGTTACCGAGTGGAAAGGTCACAGTCACAACAGAACCCAGTGGTACCTTTTAGAGCTTTATATTAGGAGAAGGAGAGGGGGAGGAAGAGAAAGAGACAGAGAGATGCAAAGAGAGACGCAGAGAGAGAGAGAGGGCGTGGGGGTGCACATCTGGCTTTTAGGCTGGGATGCAGTCACCCGCTGATAATGTAATAAGGTGCCAGATGAGACCCCCGAGCTGCGCATATACAGAATCCTTACATTCCAGACCTTTGCTTATTATAAAAAAAGCAAGTAGATAGAAATAGGGGCGTTGTTTCTTCCAGGAAAAACTGCTTCCAGCTGACTTGGAGGGCATCAGTTTGCTCTTGGAGGGAATAGGGAAGGGGAGTCTTCCAAGGTAGACAGGTGTTGTTGGATGATGGGCTTTCCATCCTGGAACTGTGCATCTTTCTTGGCTTGGCATTCTGGCTGTTTTTGTATCTGATGGGATGCTGGTGAGACAGGAAAAGCCTGAAGTAGGTCCGACCTGTCCAGATGGATTTAAGCTGGTTTCTGGAGCTTGGGAAAAGTTTTGAACATGTTAAAAAGCAGCCATGAGATTAGTGGTGTTTAGTACTCTGCTTATATTGCTTAGTGTTAATGGGAGAGACAGAGAGATTGGAACATATTAAGCTTTATCAGAGAGATTATTTTAAGGCATCTGTTTCCTTATTAGTTTGGCATCCAGGAGACAGGTGATCAATTGTTGAAAGCATTTCACAGTAACAGATGTTTATATTAAAGTCTGTTTTTGTAGAGCCCAGACACTTTTGGGTCTGGGGGTGTAAATACCTTTAGCTATTACAGTTTCTTGTCTGGTGATCTCTGGACTTCAGTTCTGTGGTGATCCTGTACCATTAGTTGAACAGTGAGTTAGAACAGGGAACTGGGAGAGAAAAGCTTGTGGTGCATGAGAACTTATTTCTTTGGAATTAGGGACAAGGCAAAGACCAGGGCCCTGTCTGTGTGCATGTGAGAAACACAGGCGGGTAGATCTGGAGTGAAGTACATGGAAGCTCCTTTCTTAGCTGGAAATCTTTCTCATTAAGTAACCCTGAAAGTGCAATTAAGTCTGGTGAGGTGGTAAGGTTGTCCTCCCTATCCTGACAATAGGGAAACCAGGAGAGGTGATATCCCAAAACTCCCAGGACCGAGTCAGTGGCTCTGGTGTCCAGAAGGAAAGAAACGGGTTGCTTCCCTGCTGTGTTCTGGGTTCTCTGCCATGTCTGTAGCCAAGCCTAGATCTGCTGGAGGTCTTAGCTTGATGTTTGCATGCATCCTGGCGCCTGGGGGCAGTCAGCTGACTGGTTGTCTTTCTAGGTGGCACTTTCAATAAGGCTACTGATGGTCTGGCAGAGCACTTGCTAGCCTGTGGCCTTTTTCCACACTTAGAACAGGGACCAAACAGCATTTGGGAGTCAGCGAGTGCCAGCACTTGGCAATTGTGTTTTGGGGCTTTTTTTAAAATCTTTTCCCTGGCACACCTTGAATGCCACAGATGACACTTTTGCCTGTGGGGTGAGGAGCCTTGCTCTCCAGATGCTTATTATGCATATAGACTTTATCAACAGTGATGACCTAGGAACTGTTTTATGGAATTATTTGTGTTAAAAATGGAACTGCTTAAATGAAGAAATTCATTTTTTCTACCTAGGCTCAAAATGCGTTTTTTTTGTATGCATATATGCTTTATTAACTGTGGTGATTCATGAATTGTTTTGTGTTAAAATGAAACTGTTATATATATATAAACGAAACTGCTTATAGAATTGGTTTTATGTTATAAATGGAACTGTTTAAATGGAGAAGTTTGGGTTTTATTCTAACTAGGTTTGAGATTTTGTTTAAAAAATTTATAAAGAGAAGGGAGAGTTAATATTCCTTAATCTATTTAATTTAAAAAATATTTTATTGTTATTTAAGTGGATTAATGTTATGTTTTGTTAGTAGGAAATACAAATGGGCATACTAAGAGATTGCTTTAAAATATAAAGAGTTTTATTAAAAAACTGCTTTTGGATGTTTTGCTAAAGGTTTTAAAGTGTTAATGGTTAGATTGAGAATATTGCTTTCAAATATAGATTTGTAGGAATTATAATTGTGTATAATAGTGTTTATGTCTTTATGTTATCTAAATGGAGAATTTTTTTTCTAACTAGAATCAAGATACTGTTTAAAAAAATTATAAAGAAAAGGGGAAGTTACGAGTGAATTAAGGTTGAATATATGTTTGTAGGCATTGTAATGGTGTATAGTAATGGTCATGCATTATGTTAACCTATTGATATTAACATACCATGGTTTGGTGAAGTCAAGGAAGTATTTAAGTTTGATGTGAAAACATCAGAAGTTTATCCTATGTTCTATTAGCAAGAAATTCAAATGGTTCTATTAAAAGAGTTCAAGTTGTAAGATTGAGAGAATTGTAACTATGTATAGCAATATTTATGTTAGAATTATGTTAACCTGTTAATGTTAATGATGAAGCTAAGGGAGTTTTTAAGTTTGCAGTTGCATCAATAGTTTTCTGGTTTAGAAAGAGCTGGAGGCAGCTACAACTGATGTAGTCACCTTAGACCCAATCCAAAAAAGAAATGCCATCTTTATCATCCTGTACTCCTATACTGGAAGGTGTGACAGCTATGAAGATTGCTGTAAGCTCTTTTTTTAAAAAAAATTATTTTACAATACTATTCAGTTCTACATAACAGCCACAGATTCCCTTGTTCTCTCCCTTCCTGCCCCCATCCCCTTCCCTCCAGCCCACCCCCCATTCCCACCTCCTCCAAGGCAAAGCCTCCCCCGAGGACTGGGATCGACCTGATAGACTCAGTCCAGGCAGGTCCAGTCCTTTCCTCCCAGATTGAGCCAAGGGTCCCTGCTTAAGTCCCAGGTTTCAAACAGCTAACTCATGCAACGAGCCCAGGACCTGGTACCACTGCCTAGATGCCTCCCAAACAGATCAAGCCAATCAACTGTCTCACCTATTCAGAGGGCCTGATCCAGTTGGGGGCCCCTCAGCCTTTGGTTCATAGTTCATGTGTTTCCATTCATTTGGTTATTTGTCCCTATGCTTTATCCAACCTTGGTTTCAACAATTCTCGCTCATATAAGCTCTTAATGGGGAGTTGTTTTTTATACATTAAGAAAGGGGGACCCGTGGGAGCCCATTTTCAGGTTTCCTAGTGGCTTTATCCAGCATGTCTGCATGGAGAGGATGATTAGACCATGGACCTGAGTGCAGGTATCTGAGATGATCTACACTTGGCTATGCTGGGGGGAGGTCTTTTGCTCCACCCCTTGGCGTTCCTATAAATACCCTAGGGCAGAGACAGTCAAGGCCTGGTGGATTAGGATCCAGGTCCTCCCAAGTCTATCCTGTATTTTCTATCTGTTTCTCTCCCCTCTATCCTTCTATCTAATATTTTTTTGCTGATCCTACTCAAGAGCACTCTGGGGTAATGTGGGATTGAGGTATGGCCCCCCCACAAGGATGTCTGTTCTCTAGGGGACTTGAGTGGATAGAGAAGAAGAAGGAAGCAGGATCCCAGGATGGAGCAGGAATGGTCACAAAGCTCCTGATAAGAGAGGGTGCTTCCCTGTCACTTGGGCTCTCCTGTGACAACTCTCATCCCCTTCTTTATCTGCACAGGTCAGCCCAAGTCTGACCCCTTGGTCACTCTGTTCCTGCCTTCCCTGAAGGATCTCCAGCCCAAGAAGGCCACACTAGTGTGTCTGGTGAGTGAATTCTACCCAGGTACTTTGGTGGTGAACTGGAAAGTAGATGGAATCCCTGTCACACAGGGTGTAGAGACAACCCAACCTACCAAACAGACTAACAACAAGTACATGGCCAGCAGCTACCTGACGCTGACATCTCACCAGTGGACACCTCACAGCAGATACAGCTGCCAGGTCGCTCATGAAGGGAGCACTGTGGAGAAGAGCGTGTCACCTGTTGAGTGTTCTTAGACTGCGATCCTCCCTGAAGCCTCAGGGGCCTGGATCTGAAGGGCCAGAAAAGGTCTTTTTTTTTTTTATTTTTTTAAAAAAAAACTACTAACCATCCCACCTCCTCTCCTGTGCCCAATACTCAATAAATATCTTATTATCCACAAAGAGTCTTCTCTATCTCATTGGTTTCCATGCCATATTTCACTTGCATGCCCAGGAACTTCAGAGTTTGGGAGTTCTGGACACAGTGGGAAACTAAGCCAGGGGAGAGCTCATAATCTGTGAATTTTCTGGGACATAATGTTATTGCTAAAATCCCTTCCTACGGGAGATATAAGCAGTATCTACCCCTTCTCCGAAGGTCCCAATGATAAACCAAGGCACGATTCCACCAAAGTTTATCCTGGGGAACCAACAAGTGTAGCTAGAGTTTTCCTGCTTTGCCCACAGTCAGGACAAATCTCTGTCACCCGCCAGTCCCACAGCCGCTCAGACCCAACCAAGTAAACACAGAGACTTATATTGCTTACAAACTGTATGGCCGTGGCAGGCTTCTTGCTAACTGTTCTTATAGCTTAAATTAATCCATTTCCATAAATCTATACCTTGCCATGTGGATTGTGGCTTACCAGCATCTTCACATGCAGCTTGTTTCTTTGCTCCCTTACAGAGCACAGGTGAGGGGTTTACAGAGCTGTGGGTGCCCTACCCTCTTAACAGGCTGCACCTGAAAAAATCTTTCTCAGAAGGGAAATTTCTACACATTAGTTATAGGCAAGACCATTGGCACTGGGGAAAGTGACAGGTTCCAACTCCCCTCCTTTTTTTACTGGCCTAATTCACACTCTGTAGCATCTCAAGGCACATTGCCCATCTTGGTTTTGTTGGCCAGCTCCTGCATCCAGGAACTTTATGCTCTCTCAGATGGCTAACCTTTGAGGCCCCTCACCAAATCCTCCTTTGGCTCCTTTAGCTTGTATTTCCTGCCATCTGCCTTCCACAGTTTGCTTTCCCAGGTGGTGAATTAGGTGATCCATGCATGTTGTTGGGTTCTGTCTTAGTTAGGGCTTCCATTGCTGTGATAAAAAAAATTATGACCAAATACAATTTTTGGAGGACAGGGTTTATTTAAGCTTTATTTACAGTGTGTAGTCCATCATTCAGCGAAGTCAGGGCAGTGACTCAAGGCAGGAATTACTGCAGAGGATAAGGTTGCTTACTGCCTTGCTCCTCATGTCTTGCTCAGCCTACTTTCTTTCTTTCTTTTTTTTGTGAAGGAAAGGATTTATTTGGCTTACACTTCCACATTGTAGCCCATCATTAAAGGAAGTTAGTACAGGAACTCAAACAGGGCCAGAACTGGGAGGCAGGAGCTGATGCAAAAGCCATAGAAAAGTGCTGCTTACTAGTGATAGTGCCGCGGATGTTATGGGAGTAACCAAACATTTCTGGATGGATTGAAGGCTCATGCCAAAAGACTGAACTTATCTCTGGTACTATGGACTGGGCCAGGAACCCATGACTAGGTAGGAAGAGAATTTAGTACTATTATTCTGTTAAATGGACAGTGTATTGAATGGCTAAAGCAAAGCAAAGCTTAAAACCAGCTGGGCAGACTCCAAATTCTGCATCTCCATGTCTAATGTCAAAGTGTTCTTCAGATCTCCAACTCCTTTCAGCTTTGTTGACTGCAATACACTTTTTTTCTCTTAGACTGGTTCTACATCCTGTTAGCAGCTCTACTCAACAGGTATCCCATAGCTCTGGCATCTCCAATATTTATGGGTGTCCAAGGCAACCCAGGCTTCAACTTCACAGCTTCACACAATGGCCTCTCTAGGCCTCTATTTGGTGACACCTCTGATACATGCCTGGCCTCAGTGGCCTTCATTGTGGAGGCAAATTCCATAGCCCCTTTCTTCTGTCCTTAACTCTAAAGCCAGAATCACATGGCTGAAGCTGCCAAGTTCTGCTGCTTGCTGGGGCTGGAACATGGCCCCTTTATATAATCACATTTTCATCAGCTTTCTGTTTTCCATGGTGACCTTCACTGACTAAGTTTGGATAGCCTGGAAATTTCTCTGTAGACCAGGCCTGCCTCTGCCTCTGGAGTGCTGGGATTAAAGGCGTGCACCACCACACCTGACTCTAAGCCTTTCTTTAATTCCTTTTCACAAGTTGGAAACTTATCTGGGTGGGATCTTTCCCTGAGGTCCCTACTCCCTTTATTCCATTTCTTAATCTGTTTATCTCCTTGAATGCAGGACTTGCCAGCCTACTCTCTTATAGCACCCAGGACCACTTGCCCAGTGGTGGCACCATCCATTCTACTTCAATTATCAATGAAGAAAATGCAACATAGGCTTGTCCATAGGACAGTCTGGTGAGGCCAGTTTTTCAGTTGAGGTTCCTCATTTCCAAATGACTCTAGCTTGTGTCAAGTTGACATGCAACTAGTAAGTATGATAGATCCTCTGTCAACTTGACACACAGACACACCATGTCCAACCATAACCTTTCCTTTTTTGTTGTCCCTAAGATTTCATATTAATATCTGTCAGGAGCCATTATCATGAGCTATTACAGGCTGCAGAATTATACAGTAATTATACAGCTATCATTTGATAAGGTCAACCCATTAGAAATAATAATTCTACTGGAGGAAACCATCACACAAGGCATTTTGCAATTATTGCCTTTTGAATGAATTGGCTGTTTTCTTGCTGTAGATTCTTGCTGTAGCCTTTTCCCATCTGTTACAAATTTGGGATTTATTTTCCATGGTTTAGAAATGTTTGTTCATCTTTGGGCACAATCTCCTTTATGCATTTAGGATGTATTGATCATATCCCCTAGCTATGTATGAAAACAGTCACACAGTCAAAACCTGTTTCCCACAACCAGGTCTTTTGTTCCTTTCTCCAATGTAAATGTAGAGATATGCCTTCCTGCAATTATCTTCATTGGCAGGCATTTGGTCAGTGTTAAGTGTGCAGGCAAAAGTATCTCATTTGAGACAGTCTCAGACACCCAATGACATAGAATTATGACATGTCTAAACTTGTTGATTCACAGCCTTAGAGAGACAGGAAACAAGCATGCCCTGGGCTCACCCTGCCAGCAGATAGGAAAATACTACTCCAAGCTAACCTCACACTAACAAATTCTTAACTCCTTGTACTTACTTTCACTTTGGTTTATTGATTAGCTTATTATCTACCACACTTAGGAATGTGTATTACACACAGATTCCCCCTTTTTCCTTCTTAGATTTCCCTAGTTGATTTAAGGTCTCTCTCCCCCTCATTTGACCCTGTTCCCTTCAAGAGTTCACTGAGGCTTTTACTAGTCACCTCCTCCTAGAGTCATAAACAAAGCCTAACAGTCACTAACTGCTGTAAACTCTTATTGGCCTTTTATGACCCTGAAAGAATTTAAGCCTTGCACAGTGGAGACCCTGGCAACAAAAGTAGCTACCACAGTTAGTTAATCTTTCATTCTATTGGGCATGATAAATTTAATTCAGTAGTTATATACATCTCGATTGGCTTTGAAAATTATAAATTTATAAACTCAAGTTCTGGTTGCTTTAGGGATACTATCTTACAAGGACTCCAACGCACAGTATGGCTCGATAAGGAAGGGAATGGCTCAGTTGCCTTTAGCCTACTGGCTGTGGGTGAGATAGGACCTCTGTTGGTCTTTTCTGTATCGAACACACAGATTGCAAGCCCAGTGCCACTTTGAGATCTTTGGCAGCAATTAACCATGCAGCTCACACACGACTGAGCCAGTATGATAATGAGCATTCAGAGACGGGTAATTCCTGGGGGGCACTCACCAACCTAAGACAGAGCACCTGTGTGGCCTGGGCAGGCGTCTCCATGACGGGTAAGGTGACCTGCTGACATCCCATGCAACCCAAGTCAGAAGCTCATTTTTTAATAAAAGGGGGACCTGCAGGGTCCTGGCCTCCGTTTTGGGTAACTGTTGCCTTGCTTGCAGACCTTGACCTTGATATCTTCCCAATGCTAATTCCCTGCCAGGTTCCACCCTCCTGAATGCTTAAGGGAAGTTCCTTGTCTGTGTATCCTGAATAATGGGCGTTAACAGCTTAGATGCAAGATTGTAAAACATCAGTAGCGAACTTCTTCCCTCCGGGGTCCTCCCATTGTGCTGTAAGCCTGTATTTGAGACCTCCTACCCCCTTCAAGAAATGACATTCAACATTTAAAATTAAATATATATTATATATATTATATATATATATTTAATTATATATATAATTGAATGAATACTTTGAATGTAATCTATGAATACCACAAATGTGATTAATATCATGAGTGTAATTTAAAAAAAAAAGAATTCAAGCCTTATGACCTTTCTTAAGCCAGAGAATTGCTAATTGTATGTGTATAAAAAGTAGAAACAGGGGCTGGAGAGATGGCTCAGTGGTTAAGAGCACTGGCTGTTCTTCCAGAGGTCCTGAGTTCAATTCCCAGCAACCACATGGTGGCTCACAACCATCTGTAATGAGATCTGATGCCCTCTTCTGGCCTGCAGGCAAACACGCAGCCAGAACACTGTATACATAATTAATTAATTAATTAAAAAGACAAACAAAAACTGGAAACTTCAGAGACTCAGGGTAGAACAAAGAGAACAGAGAGAGCAGAGGCAGAACAGTAAGGAGACACTGATAGGAAGAATGTGGTGTGAGTGGATTTGTTCCTCTGTCCTCAGATTAGTTCCTTCACTGATTGTAGAGTCTCCCTTGAACTCTGGGAGAAAGTCTTTGAGGTTGGACCTTAAAGGCTTTTGATAAATATCAACATCACAATATAAAATATTCCAACTTTTAAAGCTCCCACAGCCCTTAAAAATTCAACAATTTAAAAGTTCAGTCTCCTTAAGATATCCAAAGTCTCTCTGAAATTCCAAATATCTGTAAAATTCCAAAGCCTCTTAACTGTGGGCTCCTGTAAAATAAAAAAAAAAGTTAAATATTTTCTTACTCCAAGAGGAAAGAACCAGGCACTGTCACAATCAGATCAAAGCAAAACCAAAGTCAAGCCAAGTGAAACTCAACACAGGCCTTTGGGACTCTTAAGTTTCAAAGGGATTGCTAAGCACATATAGCACATCTTAGAGGCTCTGGCCGGCTCCTGCTCTTCTCGGTGGTTATCTCAGGGTATTGGTACCTCCAAAATGCTGCATTCTCCTGCTGTGATTGGGTTGCACTCTCACTAACAGTCTCTTCTGGGCCTTCTTCAAGGACTCTGATCCTGCTACATGATGTCATGTGTAAACTTCTCCCCAGTACCCTTCAATTCTGGTGCTTCTCCTTTAGGCTACACATTTACCAAGGGCTCTTCCCATTTCTCCTGGTGCCAAGACTCAGCAATTCTCCATGACTCCTTCATGCCTCAACAACCAGTACTACCCGGAAAACTCTTACATGTTACCAATTTGGCTGCTAGCACAAGAATTAGCATTGGCCCATCTAGATCACAGCTTCTGTGTTCTGACCCCAGGAAACACTTCCCAGAAGAGTCTGCCTCATTACTGCTGGTCTTTTCTTTTTATTTACTCTTCTGTTATAAAATACATCTCATCTGCAGCCTCCCTTCCTTCCACTCCTCCCAGTCCCCTGCTTCCTCCAACTCCCAGGTCCACTTCTTTTCTGTTTCCCCTCAGAAAAGAGCAGGCTCCCCAGGGATATCAACCAAACATGGCATAACAAGATGCAATAAGACAAGACACAAGCCCTTATATAAAGACTGGACAAGGCAACTCAGTAGGAGGAAAAGGGTCCCAAGAACAAATCAAAGAGTCATAGACACCCCACTCCCATTGTTAGGAGTCCCATTAAAACCCCAAGCTAAATAACCACAATATATATGTAGAGAATCTAGCATAGATCCACACAGGCCCTGTGATTGCTGCTTCAGTCTCTCTGAGCCCCTTTGAGCCCTGCTTAGTTGATTCTGTGGTCTGTTCTGGTGTTCTTGACCCCTCTGGCTCCTACAATCCTTCCTATCCCTCTTTTGCAAGGTTCTCCAAGCTCTGCCTTATGTTTGGCTGCGGGTTTTTGCATCTGGCCCCCTCAGATGCCAGAAGAAGCCTTTCTGATTACAACTAGGCTAGGCATGGACCTATAATTATAGCAGAATATCACAAGGAATTATTTAATTGCCTTTTTTTTTGGTTCTACCCTGGGTCTCTGAGCCATCCAGCTTCTGGTTCTGCCCAGGCAGTGTTGGGCAGGGGCTCCCTCTTGTGGCATGGGCCTCAAGTTGGATTAGTCATTGGTTGGCCACTCCCACAAGCTCTGAGCCACCATGTGCCCAGCACCTCTTGCAGGCAGGACAGATTATAGATTGAAGTTTTTGTGGCTAGGTTGGTATCCCAGCCCCACCACTGAAAGTTGCCTGGTTAAAGAGGATGGGCAGTTCAGGCTCTATATCCTCCATTACCAGGAGTTCTTTCTAGGGTCCCCCTCATAGAATCCTGGGAGTTTCTACTGCACTAGGTTTCCACATTGCCCCCCAAATGCCCTCTAATTCCAACCATCTCTCCCTGTATTCCCTCCCTCCCTCCCCTTCCTCCCCTCCCTCCCTCCCTCCCTCCCTCCCTCCCTCCCTCCCTCCCCACTTTATCCCTCTTGTTCCCATCCCTACCCTCTCCCAGTCCACCTGCAAAATCTCTTCTATCTCCCCTTCTCAGGGAGATTTATGCACCCCCCCTCCAGAACTCCTTGTTACTGAGCCTATCTGTGTCTGTGGATTGTAGTGTGATTATCCTTTACTTAGTAGCACATATGCACTTTTAAGTGAGTACACATCATGTTTGTCTTTCTGAATCTGGGTTACCTCACTCAGAATTGCTCCATCCATTTCCTTGCAAATTTCATGTTGTAACTTTTTTAACAGCTTAGTAATACTCCATTGTGTAAATGTACCACATTTTCTTTACCCATTTTTCAGCTAAGGGATATCCAGTTGTTTCCAGTTTCTGGCTATTATGAATAAAGGTGCTTTGAACATAGTTGAGCAAATGCTCTTGTGGTAGGATGGAGCTTCTTTTGGGGTCTTGAGGTAGATCAATTTCCAATTTTAAGAGGAACCACCACACTGATTTCCAAAGTGACTGTACAAGTTTGCACTCCCACCAGCAAAGGGAGGGTTCCCCTTGCTCCACATCCCCTCCAGCATGAGCCGTTTCTTGTGTTTTTGGTCTTAGCCATTCCGACAGGTGTAAGATGGTATCTCAGAGTCATTTTGATTTACATTTCCCCAACAGCTAAGGATGTTGAACATTTCTTTAAGTGTTTCTCAGCCATTTGCTATCCTCTGTTGATAATTTTCCATTTAGATATGTACCCCACTTTTAATTGAATTATTTGGTTTGTTGATGTTTAGTTTTTGAGTTATTTATATACTTTAGACATTAACCCTCTATCAGATGTGGAGTTGGTGAAAACCTTTTCCCATTCTGTAGGCTGCCATTTTGACCTAGTGGTATAACCATTTGCCTTACAGAAGCTTTTCAATTTCATGAGGTTCCATTTATTAATTGTTGATCTCAATGTCTGCACTATAGGTGTGTTATGTTCAGAAAGTTTTCTCCTGTGCCAGTGTGTCCAAGGCTATTCCCTACTTTTTCTTCTATCAGGTTCAGTGTGTCTAGTTTTATGTTAAGATCTTTGATCCACTTGGACTTGAGTTTTTTGTTTTTGTTTTTTGGGTTTTTTGGGGGGTTATTTTTTGAGACAAGATTTCTCTGTGTAATAGTCCTGGCTATTTTGGAACTCTCTTTGTAGACCAGGCTGGCCTCAAACTCACAGAGATCTGCCTGCCTCTGCCTCCTAAGGGCTGGGATTAAAGGTGTGCACCACCACTGTCCATCTTGACTTGAGTTTTGTACAGGGTGATAAATATGGATCTATTTGCATTCTTCTACATGCAGACATCCAGCTTTACCAGCATCATTTATTGAATATGCTTTCTTTTTTCCACTGTGTATTTTTGGCTTCTTTATCCTTAGGTATGTGGATTTATGTATGGCTCTTTGATTTGATTCCATTGATCAATGTGTCTGTTTTTATGCCAATATCATGTTGTTTTTATTGCTATAGCTCTGTTACAGCTTGAAATGAGGGATGGGGATATCTCTGGAAATTCTTTTATTGATCAGGATTGTTTTAGCTATCCTGGGTTTTTTCATTTCTCCATATGAAATTGAGAATTGTCCTTTCAAGGTCTGTAAGAATTGTATTGGAATTTTGATGGGGACTGCATTAAAACTGTAGACTGCTTTTGGTAGAATATCCATTTTCATTATGTTAATCTAGTGATCCATGAGCATGGGAGATCTTTTCATCTTCTGATATCTTCTTCAATTTCTTTCTTCAAAGATTTAAAGTTTTTGTCACACAAGTCTTCACTTGCTTGGTTAGAGTTACACCAAGATATTTTATATTATTTGTGGCAACTGTGAAGGGTGTTATTTCCCTGATTCCTTTCTTGGTCTGTGGTCATTTGTATATAGGAGAGCTACTGATTTTTTGAGTTAATCTGGTATCCAGCCACTTCATTGAAGGTGTTTATCAGCTGTAGGAGTTTCCTCGTTGAATTTTTGAGTCACTTATATATATATACTACTATATCATCTGCAATTAATGATGCTTTGAGTTCTTTTTCCAAGTTGTATCCTTTTGATGTCCTCTAGTTGTTTTATTGCTCTAGTTAGAACTTCAAGTAAGAACTATATTGAATAGATATGGAGAGAGTGAACAGTCTTGTCTTGTTCCTGATTTTAGTAGAAATGCTTTTAATTTCTCTCAATTTAGGTTGATGTTAGTAGTGGGTTAGTATATATTACCTTTATTATGTTCAGATATATCTTTTGTATCCCTGGTCTCTTCAGGATTTTTATCATAAAAGGTTGTTTGATTTTTGTCAAAGGCTTTTTTTGGCATCTAATGAGATGATCATGTGGGTTTTTTTTCCAGTTTGTTTATATTATGGATTACATTGACAGATTTTCATATGTTGAACTATCCCTGTACCTCTGGGATAAAGCCTGCTTGATCATGGTGGATGACCTTTTTGGTGAGATCAAAACAATCTGTTTGTATTTTGTTGAGTATTTTTGTATCAATGTTCATAAGGGAAATTGGTCTATAATTCTATTTGTTGAATCTTTGTGTGGTTTGGGTATCAAGGTGACTGTGGCTTCATAAAAACAATTTGGAAATGTTCCTGCTCTTTCTATTTTGTGGACTAATTTGAGGAATGTTGGTGCTAACTCTTCTTTGGAAGTCTGGTAGAATTCTAAGCTAAAACCATCTGTCTCTGGGCTTTTATTGGTTGGGAGATTTTAATGACTGCTTCTTACAAAAAGATTATTCCATAGCACTTCTATATCCTTAGTGGTTATAGGTCTATTTAAGTTGTTTATCTGGTCTTGATTTAACTCGTAAGTGGTATCTATTGAGAAAATTTCGTGGAGTACAGGTTTTTAAAGATGACCTAATGATTCTTTGGATTTTCTTAGTGTAGTGGTTTGAATGAAAATGGCCCTCATAGATTCATAGGAAGTGACACTATTAAGAAGTGTTGCCTTGTTGGAGTAGGTGTGGCTTTGTTGGAGGAAGAGTGTCACTGGGGGTGGACTTTGGGGTCTTAGATGCTCAAGCTAGGTTCAGTGTCTTACTCTTTTCCTGCTGCCTCCTGATCTAGATGTAGAATTCTCAGCTACCTATCCAGCACCACATCTGCTTGCATGATGCCATACTTCCTGTCATGATGATAATGAACTGTAATTCAGCCCCATTAAAGTGCTTTCTTTATAGAGTTGCCATGGTCATGGTGTCTTTTCACAGCAATAGAAATCCAAACAAAGACACTTGGTGTCTCTTGTTATGTCCTCCTTTTCATTTCTGATTTTGTTAATTTGGATATTCTTCCTTCATCTTTTAGTTAGTTTGGATATGGGTTTGTTTATCTTGATTTTTCTCAAAGGACCAGCTCTTTGTTTCATTGATTCTTTGTATTATTCTGTTTCTATTTTATTGATTTCAGCCCTCAGTTTGATTGTTTTCTGCTGTCTATTCTTGAGCGTGCTTGATTCTTTATTCTAGAGCTTTTAGGTGTGCTGTTAAGTTGGTAGTTTAAGATCTACATATATATATATATATATATATATATATATATATATATAGAGAGAGAGAGAGAGAGAGAGAGAGAGGCACTTATGAACTTTCCTCTTAGCACCACTTTCTTGTGTCTCATAAGTTTGGGTATGTTGTGCATTCATTTTCATTGAATTATAGGAAGTCTCTAAGTTCTTATTTCTGTCTTGACCAATTTTTTAAATTCAGTGTAGAGTTGTGCAGTTTCCATGAGTTTTTAGGCTTTCTGTTGTTGCTGAAATCTAGCCTTAATCTTGGTGCTCTGATAGGATGAAGGGAGTTATTTCAGTTTTCTTATATCTGTTGAAACTTACTTTGTCACCAAGTATGCGGTCAGTGAAGTTCTGTGAGATGCCGAGAAGGCATATTCTTTTATGTTTGGGTGAAATGTTTTGTAGACATCTCTTGGGTCCATTTGGTTTATAATGTCTGTTAGCTCCAGTGTTTCTCTGTTTAGTTTTTGTCTAGATGACCTGTCCATTGGTGAGAGTGGGGTATTGAAGTCTCTCACTATCAATGTGTGAGGGTCAATGTGTGTTTTAAGCTTTCATAATGTTTCTTTTACACAAATGTAGGTGACATTGCATTTGAGGCATGGATTTTCAGAATTGAAATGTCATCTTTGTGGATTTTTCTTTTGATGATTATGAAGTATCCTTCCCCATTTCTTTTGTTTAATTTTGGCTTGAAGTCTATTTTGTTAGAGATTAGAATAGCTACACCAACTTAATTCTTAGGCCCATTTTCTTAGAAAATCTTTTTCCAACCCTTTACTCTGAGGTAATGTCTATCTTTGATGGTGAGATGTGTTTCTTGTATGCAGCAGAAGGATAGATCCTGTTTTCATATCTTTTCTGGTTTCTTATGTCTTTTTATCGGGGAATTGAGCCCACTGATATTGAGAGACAATAAAGACTAATGATTGCTAATTCCTGTTATTGTTGTTGTTGATGGTGATGGTGGTGGTGGTGATGGCGGTGGTGGTAGTAGTGGTAGTGATGGAGGTGGTGTGTGTGTGTATGTGTGGTTTCATTTGGTTTTGCTGGTATGAGATTATATATTTCCTTGGGTTGGAGTTTTCCTTCTCATATCTTCTGTAGGGCTGGATTTGTAGATAGATATTGTTTAAATTTGACTTTATCATAGAATATCATAGAAACATATAAGATATTTTCTCCATCTTTGGTGATTGAAAGTTTTGCCGGGTATAGTATTCTGGGCTGACATCTGTAGTCTCTGAGTCTTCAGGACATCACTCCAGGTCTTCTGGCTTTTAGGGTCTCCATTGAGAAGTTGGGTGTAATTCTAATAGGTCTGCCTTTATGTGCTACTTGACTGTTTTCCTTTGCAGTTTTTAATATTCTCTGTTCTTGTCTTTGGTGTTTTGATTTTTATGTGGTCAGTGGACTTTCTTTTCTGGTCCAGTCTATTTGGTGTTCGGCGAGTTTCTTGTATCTTTATAGGCATCTTCTTTAGGTTAGAAAAATTTTCTTTTATGATTTTGTTGAAAACATTTTCTGGGCCTTTGACCTGGGATTCTTCTCCTTCTTCTATTCCTATTATTCTTAGGTTTGGTCTTTTTGTAGTGTTTTGGATTTCCTGGGTGTGTCAGAAATTTTTTAGATTTAACATTTTTTTTTGATGAGCTATTTCTTCTCTTGTATTTTTAATGTCTGAGATTCTATCTTCCATGTCTTGTATTCTGTTGGTGATGCTTGCATATTCTTATTCACTTACCTAGATTTTCCATTTCCAGAATTACCTCAATTTGTGTTTTCTTTATTGCTTCTGTTTCCATTTTCAGGTCTTGAACATTTTTATTAAAATCCTTCAACTGTTTGTTTTTTCTTGGCTTTCTTTATGGGATTTACCCATTTCTTCCAATTTCTTGTTTGTCTTTTCCTCAATTTCTTTAAGGGGTTTGTTAACTTCTTTATGAACCGCTATCATCTTCATAAAGTTGGGTTTAAGGTCTTTTTCTTATGCTTTAGCTGTGTTGGAATAGTCAGGATTTGCTGTAGTGGGATAGCTCGATTATGGTAGTGATGTATTGCCTTGGCTATTTTGTGTTCTTATACTTGTCTAGGCATCCGGGATTGGGGTAATCACAGGTCTTGGTGCCAATTTCTGGGTTTGTCTTTGTTGAATGGATTTTTCTTCCTTGGTTTCTGTTTCCTTTCTGGTATTTTGGTCTATGTGGCCAAAATGTGATTGATCACAGGGTCTCCACCTGAGTTGGGGTCTGGCATGGCCTCTTGTAGAGCAGGGTTTTCTCCATCCAAGTCAGGGGCCAGAACATGTTGATGAAGAGAGGAGAGGGGATTGGGGATAGTGTAGGGGGCACTGAGAGAGTGGAGAATGACTGCAGGTGGGTGGCCTACCTGGAGTTCTGGTGGCTGGTATGGCCTCTGGTCTAGTAGGGAGTCTGCCTGAGTTGGGGACTGGGATATGGTGATGAGGAGGGTAGGGGGATTGAGGATAGTGTTGGAGTAGGGGCAACAATAAAGTAGAGGAGGTCCATGAGTGGGCTGCCTACCTGGTCTTCTGGCAGAAGTGGCCTGTGTTTGGGCAGGGGTATATGCTGGAATTGGGGGCTTATACACTGCGATGAGGTGGGGGGGAGAATTGAAGATTGAGTCTGTTGGAAGCTAGGGAGTGGGAAGTATCCATGGGGGGTAGCCTACCTGGTCTTCTGAAAGGCATGGCCTGTGGTTGGGCAGGAAATATCTGCCCAAAGGAACCAAGAGAGTTGCTGGTCTCTTCCTCTTTCTCTTCCTCCTCCTCCTCCTCTTCTTCTTCTTTTTTTTTTTTTTTTTTGTTTTTTGAGACAGGCTCTCATTGTGTAGCCCTGGCTGTCCTAGAACTCAATTTGTAGACCAGACTGGCCTCATGCCACTACTGTCCCACATGTTGCTGGGCTCTGATTTTTCAGCACTAACTGACCAGTATTGATTGTCCCAGTAAAGCAATGGCTTCGCTTTATTAGTTCTTAACTCAAAATATCACATAAATGGCCCTGAGAGATTCTTTAAGGGACTTTCAAAATTTCCCTCTGCAGGTTCACAAGCTTCCATTTTCTGCATTTCTGTCAAGATTCTTATCTTCCAAGCTCCCACAGAACATCCCATTGAAGCACTCATCCCTAAATGGGATGCCTCCAAAAAAAAAAAAAAAAAAAAAAAAAAAAAACCCAACAAAACAACAACAACAAAAATGAACAAAAAAGCAAAAAAGACCAAAATGTACACACACACACACATACACACACACACACACACACACACACACACACACACACACACTTTGTGTGAATCAACTACTCCTGAACATGAGCCTGCTCCTGGCCTGTGGTTGACATGTTCACTGTCATTTCACTGGAGAAAGTTGATTTTTTTTCTCTCTCCACAGCAGGTATCAATTGAAAATTGCCTTCTTGGTTAAGGATTGGGCCTTGTGTCCACTTCCCCTTCTCAGTGCTGGGATTTTGTCTGGTTAGAACCAGTTTAGGGCCTTGTGCATGCTGTCGCAATCTCTGTGAGTTACTATGAGTCCTGTTGTGTCTGGAAGACACCATTTCTTTGGAGTCATCTGCCTCCTTTTCTGCATAGATCCCTGAGCCTTGAGGAGAGAAGTTTAATAAAGGCATCCCATTTGGGGTGAGTGCTCCAAGGTGCCTCACTCTCTACACATTGTTCAGTTGTGGATCTTTTGTTAATTACTATCCACTGCAAGAAGAAGCTTCTCTGAGAGCTGAGTGATGCTCTGCTCTATGGGTATAATGGTATGTTATTAGAAGTCATTTTATTGCTATGTTCTTTTAGCAGAATAATAGTAGTAGATTTTGCTCTATACCCATGACCTATCTAATTTCAGGTTCTTGGCCACTATAGAAGTGTCCTATATGGTATCTGTCTCATGGAGTGGGCCTTAAGTTCAACCAGAAAGTGATTGGTTACACCAATGACATTTGTGGCACTGTTACACCAGCATATCTTGTATGTAAGTCTTGTTGTATGCCATGGATTATAGCTGGGTGAAACCAATAATTACTTTTCTCCACTGATAGTGTGCAAAGTTCCTTCCAGCCCCATAAACTGGCCAGGGGGATGAAGCTTCTAGTTGGACACAAGCTCAATTTCTCCATGTTCAATGATGTAAGTAAGTTGTATTTTCAGCAATAGGGCCTGGCTATCATGTTATGGAGGGTAACCAATAGTCTTGGTTATAGCCTGTGATGTTTGGGAAACTCTATGGGACATCTTTAGTCAATGACTCAAAAAGATGTAACCCACACTTGGTACTGGAGGTTTTACTTAGTGGCATAAGATGTCTAGTTAGGGCATTGTCTCTCCCAGTATATGGTGACTCCCTTTAAATTCATTTCAAATATGTATAAATCTTAAAAACTTCTGCAGTGCCATGACTTTTCAAAAGGCCATCAGTTAGTTGTCTCTCCCACCACTTTCCCCGCTGAATTCCCCCATTCTAATTTCACCGATATCTCTTTATAATGCTATACTCTATTTCCCCTTCCTGGGAAGATCCCTTCCTCCTCTTTGGTTCCTTACTAGCTGCATGACCTCTGTGGATATTTTAAATGAAACACAAACACATCTAAAGTTTAAAAGCTTACATCCACATGTAAGAAAAATACGCAATATTTGTCTTTTTTAAAATCTCACTCAGGATGATTGTTTATAGCTCTACCTGTTTACCTGAAAATTTCATTTTTTTAAACAGCTGAATAATATTTTATTATGCAAATGTATGTCATTTTTATTACCCATTCATCAGTTGATTGACATCTTGGCAATCTACAATTTCTGGCTATTGTGAATAGATTAGCAATGAACAGAGATGAGCAAGTATCTCTGGAATAATATGTGGAGTTCTGTGAGTATTTGCCCAAGAGTGGTATAACTGGATTTGTGGTAGATCTATTTTCAGGTTTTTGAGAACTATTGATTTGCCATGCTGATTTCCACAGGGCCTGTATCAGTTTGCACTCCTACCAACAATGAATAAGTGTTTCCCTTCACACACATTTACACTAGCGTGAGCTATCATTCATTTATTTATCATGGCCATTCTGACCGGTATAATATGAAATCTCAAAGGAGTTTTGATTTGCATCTCCCTGATGACTAAAGATGTAGAACATTTTAAAAGTGTTTTCCAGCCATTTATGTTTCATCTTTTTTTTCTTCTTTTCTTTCTTTTTCTTTCTTTCTTTTTTTTTTTTTTTTTGGTTTTTCCAGACAGGGTTTCTCTGTGTAGCTTTGCGCCTTTCCTGGAACTCACTCGGTAGTCCAGGCTGGCCTCGAACTCACAGAGATCTGCCTGGCTCTGCCTCCCGAGTACTGGGATTAAAGGCATGTGCCACCACTGCCCGGCTTATGTTCCATCTTTTGAGAACTGTCTGGTTAGTTCTATACCCCATTTTAAAATTTAAAATTAAAATTAAAATGGGTTATTTGTTTCCCTGATTTTCACTTTTACTGAGTACTCTGTATATTCTAGTCACTAACCCTCTGTCATCTGTACAATTGGTAAAGATTTCCCCGTTCTATAGGCTGTGGCTTTACTCAGATGTTAGTGGCTTCAGCTGTGCAGAAGCTTTTTGGCTTTATGGGGTCCCATTTATTGTTTGTCTTTGTTCTGTTCGGCATGTCCTTTCCTGTGCTAATCACTTCAGGCTTATTTCCTACTTTCTTTTCTATCAGATTTAGGGTATCAGGTTCTTTTGTTGTGGTCATTGATCTATTTGGAGCTGAGTTTTGTGCACAGTGATAAATATGTATCTATTTGCATTCTTCTATATATCCACTTAGGGTAAAAGAATGTAAAAAGGTATTCCAAGTAAATGGATGTAAGAAGCAGGGCAGTATACCCATTTTAATATCTGACAAAATAGACTTCAACTCTAAACTAATGAGAAGAGATAGAGAAGGACACTACATACTCATCATAGGAAAAATCCACCAAGAGGATATTGCAATTATAAACATTTATTCACCAAACAATAGGACACCCAAGTATATAAAAGAAATACTACTCTAGTTGAAATTGCATATGGATTCTCATACAGTGATGATGGGTGACTTCAATACTCCACTTCCTCCAATAGACAGACCTGCAGACAAAAACTAAACAGAGAAATGCTGGAGTTAAAAAACATCATAAACCATGTGGACCTAGTAGATATTTATATATCATTTCACCCATATACTGAAGAACACACTTTTTTTCTCTGCAGCCCATGGAACTTTCTCCAAACTTGACCACATACTTGAACACATATCAAGTTTTAACAGATATAAGAAAATTTAGTGTTAAGGCCAAGGATTGTGCTGAAAGAGATGAAAAAAACTGAAAAAAGACCTGATTAAAAAAGGGAGTAAAGGGAGTGGTGTCCTCAGGGCAAGACCCCACCCAGCCACTCTTATAACCTGTAAAAAAGAAAAGCCCGGGGAATTGTCTACTCCTAAAAATGAGTAACAAAGTAAAACTTCTGCAAATGTGATTCAAAGTGGCCAGGCTCCATCCCATGAAGCTTGTCACAGCAACTGCCCCACTCCTGGCACCAACTTCTTCTATCTTAGTTACTTTTCTACTGGTGTGCTGAGACCCCATGATCAAGGCAACTTATAAAACAAATTGTTTAATTTGGTGCTCGTGGTAAGAGTCCATGATGGTGGAATAAAGACACAGTGGTAGGAATAGCTGAGAGCTCACATCTTGATCCTCAAGTTGGAGGCAGAGAAGGGGTGGGGAGAAGGAGAGGGGGAATGGCATGGGTTTTTGAAACTCCAAAGCCCACCCCCAGTAACACACTTCCTCCAACAAGACCAGACCTCCTAATCCTCAAGTAGTTCTAAGCAATCAAACATATGAGCCTATGGGAGTCATTCTCATTTAAACCACCATAAACATCTTCACCAAAACTTTTTAAATTGTTCAAAAAAAGTAGAAACAAGGCACTGTAAAAAATGCCTTTTATAAAGTCAGTATTATTCTAATAGCAAAACAAGGTTAAAAACACCAGAAATTGAAAATTATAGGTCAGTATCCACAATGAACATAGATGCAAAAGTTCTCAACAAAATACTCACAAACTAAATACCAGCACATATAAAAAAGGTCATCCACCATGACCAGCGGACTTTATCTGGAAGATACATGGATTGTATGCAAATCAATAAATATATTATGTAAATGTACTTAAGGACAAAACTCTCATGACTATTTTAGTAGATGCAGAAAAGGCCTTTGACAAAATCCAACATATTTTCATGATAAAAATCCCCAAGAGAGTAGAAGTGGAAGGAAAATGTCTGTCTTAGGGTTTCTGTTGCTGTGATGAAACACCATGATCAAATGCAAGTTGGGGAGGAAAGGGTTTATTTGGATTGTTACTCTGTTCATCATCAAAGGAAGTCAGGATAGGAGCTCATACAGGGCAAGAACTTGGAGGCAGGAACTGATGCAGAGGCCAAAGATGTCTAACTGCCTCCTGGCTTGCTCCTCATGGCTTGGTCAGTCTGCTTTCTTACAGAACCCATGACCACCTGCCTAGGTATGACACCACCCACAAGGGCCTGGGACCTCCCCCATCAATTACTAATTAACAAAATGCCCTGCAGGCTTGCCTACAGGAAAATTTTATGGAAGAATTTCCTCGATTGAGGTTTCCTCCTCTCAGATGTGTGTCAAGTTGACATAAAACCAGCCAGTACAATGCCTCAACACAATAAATATTATATATGACAAAACCACAGCTAATATCATCCCAAATGGAGAAAAACCTAATGTAATTCCATTGAAATCAAGACCAAGACATGGCTGTCCACTGTCTGAACTTCTTTTCAATACGGTGCTTGAAGTACTATCTAGAGCAATAATGCAAGAGAAGGAAACTAAAGGGCTACAAGTAGGAAATGAACCTATCAGAGCATCTCTATTTACAGAGGATATGTAAACAGATGCAAGAAATTCCACCAGAAAACTTCTAGAAATGGCCAAAAAGTTCAGCAAAATGGCCTGATATAAGATCAATTTACAGAAATCAGTAGCTTTTCTGTATACCAACAGCAAACTCTGGGAAATCCATCATGGGAACACTTGCATTTGCAATAGCAACAACAAAATATCTAAGAATTAACTCGAATAGGGAAATCAAAGATCTTTACAAAGATGACTTTAAATCTCTGAAGAAAAAATTGAGGAAGATACCAGAAGATGGAAAGATCCCTATGCTCATGGATTGGTAAAATGAATATTATAAAAATGATCATTCTACCCAAAGCAATTTACACATTCAATATAACTCCAACCAAAATACAACATTCTCCGTAAGAATAGAAAAACTATCCTGAAATTCATAGGGAACCACAAAAGAACCTGGGATGGCTAGGCAATCCTTAGCAAAAAGAATAATGTGGAAGAATTACTGTATCAGATGTCATGCTACAGTACAGAGCTACAGTTATAAAAGCAGCATAGTACTGGCATAAAAGCAGACATGTAGACCTATGGAACAAGTTAGAAGACCCAAAACATGAGTGCAAATGACTACAGAAATGTGCATTTTGAACAAAGATACAAAAAAATACACAATGGAGAAAAGATAGAATCTTTAACAAAAGGTGCTGGGAAAAGTGGTTGCCAAATGTAGAAGAATAAAATAGACCCATATTTATCACCCTGCACGAAGATCAACTCCAAAAGGATGAAATACTTCAATGTGAAACCTGAAATGCTAAAATAGCTGAAAGAAAACAGGCAGCATCCTATAAGCTATAGATATAAGGAAGTATATTCTGAATCAGACTCTATTTGATCAGAAATTAAGGTCAACAATGACAAATGAGATCTTGTAAAACTTGAAAGCTTCTATATAGTAAAGAGTCACTTGAGTATAGAATGGTTTTTACAGTATGGGCAGAACCTTTGACATCTGTACATCTAATAAAGGATTTATATTCAGGATATACCAAAGACTCAGGAAAACAAGCAATCAATTAAAATGGGTTACAGATCCAAAGAGAGAGTTCATGAAAGAAGAAATAAAAATCTTGAATAAACATTTAAAAAAAATCTTTTCACATCCTTAGCAATCAGGAAAATGCAAATTAAAATAATTGTGAGATTTCATCTTACCCCAGTCAAAGTGGCCAAGATCAAAAAGACAACTGGCAACAAATGCTGGCATAGATAGATGAAATGGGGAATCCTAATTCACTGTTAATGGAATTATAAACTGGTACAGCCACTGTGAAAATCAGCATGGAGAATTCTTAGAAAGCAAAAAATTTATCTACCATATGAGCCAACTATGCCACTCCTTGGTATATGCCCAAAGTACCTGACATCATAGTTTGTGGAGATCTGCTTAGACATTTCATTGCCACACTAGTCACAATAGCTAGGAAATGGAAATCACCTGAATGATAAATAGACAATGGGTTGTGGTACACATACACAATGGAATATTACTCAGCAGAAAAGAAAAATACAGTCATTAAAAATTCTGGCAAATCTATGGAACTAGAAATATATTGAGACAGTGAGATAGGCCAGACTCATAAAGACATTGTGCCATGCTCTTTCTCATCTGTGGTATCTAGCTTCGTATCTTCAGATGTGAGTCTATGACCTGGAGTAAAAAGGGACCATGGTTAGGGGGAGCTCTAGAGAAGCAAATAGCAGAATACAGGCTATATGAAGGGGGAAATAGGAAAAACAGGGAAGGCTTTAATTGGGCAGGGGAAAAGGGAGAAAAGGGAAAGAAGAGAGATCAGTACAGGAAAGGAAGGGTAAATAATATGGATGCTTGAAAAAGACATAGGGAATTTTATATATATCTAAATTTACATATGATACTGAAGACTGTATGTGTATATGTGAATATGTAGTTTAAATGAAGTTAAGCCACTTGGGCTGACATTGTTTCCCCAAGAGCCATAGACTATCTAACAAAAACCCTGGTGTCTCAGTTGATGCTCTATTGCTGTGAAGAGACACCATGACCAAGGCAACTCTTATAAAAGAGACCAGTTAATTCAGAGGTTTAGTCCATTATCATGACGGTAGTATGCATGGTGCTGGAGCAGTAGCTGAGAACTACATCCTGAACCTCAGGCCAACGGAGGAGAGAGAGGGTGGGGGACTGGGCCTTGCACAGTGTTTTTAGAAACCTCAGAGCTCACTCTCAGTGACATACTTCCTCCAACAAGGCCACCTCTGCTCCAGTAAGGTGACATCCCCCTAATCCTTGTCCTTTCGAACAGTTTTACTCCCTGGTGACTAAGCATTCAAATATGAGTCTAGGGGGCCCATTTTATTCACCACCACATTCCACTTCCTGGCTTATAGTCACACAATAATGCAAAATGCATTTAGTCCAACTTCAAAAGTGCCCATAGTCTTTCAGTCTCAACAGTGTTTAAAAGTTCAAAGTTCAAAATCTCTTAACTGTAACCCCCTATAAAATAAAAATTAAAAAAACAGATCATATACTTCCAACATATAATGGCACAGAACATACATTATTATTCCAAATGGGAGGAAAGGGAGCATAGTGAGGAGATACTGGACCAAAGCAAGACTGAAAACCAGGGGGGCAAACTTGAAATTCTAGATCTCTATGTCTGACATCAGAGTGCTCTTCAGATCTCCAATCTTTTGAGATTTGTTACTGCAACACACTTTCTCTTGGGCTGGTTCCACACTTGGTCTTCAACCCTCCTCAGCAGGTATACCACTGGATTGGCTTCTCCAACATCTTGGAGTCTCCAATGAAATCCAGGCTTCAAATTCACTGCTTCCCACAATGGTCCCCCTGGGGCTCCATGCAGAGACACTTCTGACACATGCCTGGCCTTAGCAGCTTTCCTTAGCCATGAAAAGAGATTCCACAACCCTTTTCTTGACTCTGAAGCCAGAACCCTGTAGATGAAGCTGCTAAGTTCTGCTGTTTGGTGGGGCTGGAACTTGCCCTTCCCTCTTTTTTCAATTAGATTTACATCAGCTTTCTGTTGTTGATGGTTTCCTTCATTGTTTAAGCTTTCCTTTTAATTCCTTTTTACAAGTTGGAAGTTTATCTGGGTTGTGTCTTGCCCCAAGTTCATTCGCTTTACTCCATTTATCTTCAGGCATTTCTTTAAACTTTTAAATTTCCTTTAAGCAGTGGATTTAGCTCCATTACACTTCCTGGTTCTTTTTAGCCTTAAACAATACAGTTTCTATTTCTCTTTGTCTAGCTTGCTCCTTTTCATTATAGATCTGTGTAAGAGTTGTAGGGTCCAGAAATACAGGAATAAGATAGGAATATAGGAATAAGATAGGAATACAGGAATAAGATAGGAATACAGGAATAAGATAGGAATATGGGAATAAGATAGGAATACAGGAATAAGATAGGAATATGGGAATAAGATAGGAATACAGGAATAAGATAGGAATACAGGAATAAAATAGGAATACAGGAATAAGATAGCATCTACCCAGGCTCCCAAAGCCCAAGAACCTGCAGGTCCCTGTTTCAGATGTGGTCAGGGGGGCCACGGGGCCTGGGTCTGTCCAAACTCTTGAGAACTATTCTGACCATGCCCACAGTGCCATCAAGAGGGACATTGGACCTCTGACTGTCCTCATGTCCTTTGTGGCATGAGGACATCAAGCCCAGATCACCTTCCAGTCAACCCCCTAGGTCTGGCTGCTGACCACTGAGGGGCCCGGGCTGCCTTGGCCTGACCACCACCGTCTCAGACAGGGACCCTGTAGTGCGGTCACACAGTACCACGATGATCCATTCTCTTCTTCTTGACTCTGGGGCCACCTTTTTGGACCAGGTACCCACCTGGTTTTTGGGTACCCACCTCTCCTCATTCCTCTATTGTTGGAGAAGGGAGACAGCCTTTCCAACCTCACCAAACCCCATCACTAAGCTGTATTTTTAGGAGTATTCCCCTCATCCATCCCATCCTAGTGGTACCAACTTGTCCCATTCCCTCTCGTGGAAGGGATCTCTTGATAAAGTAGGACCCCCTATTTCTTTTGCTCCCCCCATCTGCTTGACCCCAGGGTCGTCAGCCATCCCCCTTCTCCTTGTCTTCTGAACCACACGCCTCTTCCCTTACCAGCTTCCCAGGTGTGTCCATGGGTATGGGACACCCAACGCCCGACAGACAAACATCACCCCCCTCTCATTCAATTATAAAACCAGTTTACTCTCATCCAGGGAAAACACAAGACATAGCGCACCTGCCTGATTCTGGTCGTTTGGGAAGTTTTGTCTGTCTGTTTTCTATGTGCAGATGGGTCTATGTTTTCTGGTGTATCCATAAGTTTTGTTGTAAACATGAAGCCAAGACAGAAATCGGTCAGGCTCAGGTGGATGTATGAATGATGGTGGCCACCTCATGTTTTATTTCTGACTGGTCTTCTTTGAGTGTGTGAGCTTTCTGTGTTCTGTGTTTATTTATTTATTTATTTATTTATTTATTTATTTATTTATTTATTTATTTATTTTTTTGTTTTTGCTTTCTCTGCTGCTGCCAACCGCCAGTCACCACTGCTAAGGGTTAAGCAGCGCTACTTGTGGCTGGTGGAGGACAGTGATGATCAGAAGAATCACAAGCCATGGTTACCTTTTTAGAGCTTTATTAGGAGGGGGGGAGAGAGGGAGGAAGAGAGAGAAAAGAGAAGGGGAAAAGGAGCGCACAGAGGCCTGCTTGCTTTTTAGGCTGGGACGCCGCTGCAGGCTGGTGACGTAATTAAGGATTCTTACAAAGACTGCTTGCTAAGGCTGCTTTGATGGCCAGAGATCAAAATTCATCTCTGTGCCTTCTGGTCACTGGATTCAGTTTACGAAAGAAAGGATTTAAAAATAATGCTTGTTTAGTAAGGTATTAAAGCTATACCTCCATGCATTCGTATACGAGAATGTACTTCTGGCTGCACCAAACGTCTTACACACAAATCAAGAAGTTAACTTTCGGGTCACCTACTACTGTCTTCTCTCCTCACCACCCATCATCCCACCTTCTAATATACAAGGGTCTCCAGACACCCCTCCCTTCCTGAGTTCTCTCTCTTCAGGTAGAATTGGCAGAGGATGCCACACTTATGTATTAGCCATGCTCAAGTCTCAATATTTCAAATTGACTAAAGTTGCTGGTTTGACTCTCTTAAGGCATGTTTGGTTCATTTTTGTTTCTGCTGGCTTCTGCCATCAATCTTACTTGGTTCCAAATTCTAGATTCTGCTTTTTTATCTACCCCTTCCCTCCACCTTCGCATCCTTCTCTTAATCCTACTAGTCATGCCCTGCCTGTAGGGTGAAAAAGGTCAAGGAAAAACAACCTGACCCTGACTTGGAAACAGGATTGAAATTCCATCAATCCCTGATGTCCCTGAGCACAGAATCCCACCAATCCTTGATGTCCCTGAGCACAGAATCCCACCAATCCCTGAGTATGAAATATCACCAATATCTGAGCTTGCTCCAGAGTCAGACCACCAGAATCAGCTAATCCCAGGCCACCCTGGAAAGCTCTTCTCCATTTCCCCCCAAGAAACCTATATAAGGTCTGTACCCTGTTCTATTTGCTGCTGTTTCTCACCTGAGGCAGCCACCCTTCAGGAGTCTTCCTTCCCAATAAATCTCTTGAGTGAAGTTTATTGTGTGGTGTGACATTTTCACCAGAGTGAAGCCCAGCTATATATAACAACTTTTGCTGGAGCCACAGCAGAGTGGAGCGGAACTGTAATACTTTTGCTGGGGAAACCTTCCCTTAGTGAGCAGAGTTGTTACACTCTAAGGGACCTGAACAGAGCTGTAACAACTTCACTGGGGAACCCCCCACCCCCACCCCATCCCCCGCTGGCCAGGGCAGAGTTGTTACATTGGGGAAACCTTTCCCTGGAGCAGGGCTGTAAGCTGCCATGCTTACAGTGACTTTGTGATATTCCTTGGCTCCTGACTGCCAGGATATCTTTCCATCTGAGCTGCAATGCTTACACTGCCTTATAAATTTGTCTAGATTTCTTCAACAACTGTTGCTGGAGGGCTTCTCTCCAGGTTCCCCAAGCCCCGCAGTCCCACAATCTACTTATAAAATAATCACTCAGATGCTTATATCACTTATAAATTGTATGGCCGTGGCAGGCTTCTTGCTGTTCTTTTATCTTAACCCATTTTTATAAATCTATACCTTGCCACGTGGCTGGTGGCTTACCGGCGTCTCTACATGCTGCTTGTCTTGGCGGTGGCTGCAGTGTGTCTCCCCTCAGCCTTCCGCTTCCCAGAATTCTCCTCTCTCCTTGTCCCATCTACTTCCTGCCTGGCAACCTACTTCCTGCCTGGTCACTGGCCATCAGTGTTTTATTTATATAGAGCAATATCCACAGCAAACAACAGATCCAAAAGATGTCTAACCAGACTTTTAATCAGTTGCCATTACAGGGTTACTGGCCCCCAGCTATGGAGCCAGAGGCCAGATTATAACCTGATGGTGAAGGTCAAGTTCACCCCAAGGACTTCGATATCACCAACCAACAGGGAGTAATCTAGAGATAACATTGCCTCCTTTCCCAATCCCTGATTATTTATCAACAGCAAACAAACAAACCAAAAAAAAGGGGGGGGGTGAATGTAAGCCCCTGGAGGCGTGTGAGTGGCCAGGCTCTGCTCCCGAGGACCTCCAACTGCCAGGCTCCACCCACAGAACATTCTAACTGTCATAAGGGCTGGACCCAGCCCCTTCAGAAGCAGGTGACCAAGCTACATCCTACAGAGTAAAAAAAAAGAGTGAAAACCCACCAATCCCTGGCCTTGCCCCAAGCTCAGGATTTGAAATCCCACCAATCCCCACCCTGAAAAGCTCCACCTCCAAGAAATGCTACATGAACCCCTGTGTTCTCCTCAGTTCTCTGCTGTTTCACCTGAGCACAGGCAGCCACCCTCCTGGGTTTTTTCCTCCCAACAAATTTTTTGTTTGAGTTTGTTGTGCTGTGTGACTTTGTGGCATTCCTTGGCTCCCCACTGCCAGGATACCTTTCCCTTCAGTGTTACAACACCTGCCCCCCAGAGCTGTAACACTCCCTTGGTAAAGCCTTTCCCCTCAGAGCTTACACTAGTCCTCAACTACCTCGAGAGCACCGTCAAATACTAGCACTTCATCAAGAAAGCTCATATAAGGGTGAGATCTCAATTATTGTAGAGGACTCCAAAGATGAGAACCAGACAAACAGGCATGCTCCCGCACTGGACAGGATGGCGGGGTTCCTGCCCCGCCACCCCTCCGCAGCACTGGTTCTGCCTGCTCCGACATCTGGGGAGGCTGGGGTTTCAGGTGGAGAGATATCAGACACACATCACTGAAATATCCGATACACAGTTTTCAAAGAGAAGCTAGAAACCAGTGGTAGATAGACACACTGTTAAAAGAAACTGGAGACTTTCTCAGTTAAGAGTTGTTCTGCTTAGCTGGCCATAGTAGCACTCAGGAGGCAGAGACAGGCAGATCTCTGTGAGTTCAAGGCCAGCCTGGCCTACACAGTGAATTCCAGAGCAATCAGGGCTATGTAGGGAGAGAGAGAGAGACCCTGTCTCAAACAAACAAACAAGTGCGCGCACGCACATGCACACACACACACACACACACAAAGTTGTTCTGTGTGAGAATGCAAACAAGTCTTTTGCTTAAAAGGACATACCTGAAATATCTCTAAAATTGATTTCATTCCTGCAGGGTCAGTTTAAGACACCGTGTGAGGCATGACTGTATATGTTTTAAAAATCACTATATTTTATATGTGTGTAAACCTTTCAAAGAATACTTTTTTTAATAAGGAAAGAAACTGGGTTTCTTTGAACTCAAGATATACCCTCCCCCCACGCCACTCAGCCACAAAATAAAGCTCAACTTTAAAATAAAATGTCCAAAGAAATGCAGATAACAAAATTGTTATTAATTAAGAGTAGCCCTGGACCGTGGGATATTATTACATTATTTGCTTTTCTGCGTTCACCAATGACTCTCTCGGACGGCTTGCTTGCTTGCTGTCTGGAGGGTAATTAAGTATTCGGTTGTTGTGAACCTTCAGAGGAAATAAAAAAAAAATGTCATATGTACTAGGGATACACTAAAAAGAAAACATTGAGTTAAGGGTGCTTTGACAATACCGCATCGATCATATTATATGTGGTTTACATGCTTGGTTGTTCTTGACAGCCCCGCTACAGTTTGCTCCCAACACTCCAGCGCTGGCACCTATGGGTGCCATAGCAACCCCTCTGGGTCGGTGTGTAGAGGACCACGTCCTCCTGACAGTTGTCGGCGTGGAAAAAAACCCAAACCCAACCCAAACCAAAACAAACCAAAAAACCAAGCTAGGTGGGTGCTACGCTGTAAGCGAGGTATCCATACTGTGTGCCTGCCTCCTTCACACTGGCCGTGACGTCACGACCTTCGATGGCGGTTGCATCCGGTTTGGGTCGGTTGTCCTGGAGACCGATACACAGAGGAACGGATCCTAGTGCAGGCCTGGAGGTGGCGGAGGTCCTTTTATCTGCGGACCAGCTGCACCTGGCGGACTAGCTACACCATGAGCCAGCGGCAGGTGCTGCAAGGTATGGTCAGGGCGGGCGGGCGGGCACTCGGGAGGGTTGGCGCCGCGGGCCTCCGGACGGCTCCACCGGGTCTCTCTCCTCAGTGTTCGAACAGTACCAGAAAGCCCGGACGCAGTTCGTGCAGATGGTGGCGGAGCTGGCGACCAGACCCCAAAACATCGAGACGCTGCAGAATGCAGGTGAGCCTGCACCCCAGGTGTTTCCCGCCTTCCCCAGCTCCTGCCCTGCTGGCTCTTATGGCCACACTGGCCCCCTAACTCGAGCTGTCCCTAATTTCTCACGCCCTCCGACCTGCCACCTCACCCTTAATTCACCCTCGATCTCTTATGCCCTGAGCCCTGGCCCTCCCAGTCAGTCCCGGACTCCTATCTGCTATACCTCTGCCCCTCAGCTGTTGTCCTTCTGGGTCCCTTGCCTGATGAGGTGTTTTTTGTTTTATTTTGTGCCTGGGCAACCAGAGGAGACATCTCCAAGTTCCTCCTGTACAATCTCAGTCCCCTTAGGGGGTCTTAGTGATTGAGGCCAAGAGGGTGAAAGGGCTGGGTGTCTTTATTCCCCTTTTCACTGAAACCAGGCAGGTTATCAGGTTGATTCAAAGCAGTATGAACCGCCTGGAAGTCATTTTGCATAGATGTTAATCTACCCTAATCAGACCCACTTTACCCATGAGCCCTGTGCATACCGATGTCCCTGCCAGGCACTCCTGTGGTTGGTTGATAGGGGTACGTCTTCCTCACACAGGAATCTGAACCCTGCCATTTCTGCAAGACTGACTGTTAGCAACCCCATAGCATGGGGGTCACAGGCACCTGCCACCACGCCCTGTCTTTTTGTGGGTGCTGGGGACCCAAACCAGGTCTTTAAGTTAGCTCAGCAAGTAACTCAGTAAGCCATTTCCTTGCTCCCTCTTACCATCTTTTGACCTTCTTAGGCTTCCTTACAATAGAGAAATTCCAGACAGATTCAGTAGTGCTTTTGGTCTTATTTAGGGAAAAAGGAATGTTATGTTCCTAGATCTGAAGTAGGTAAAGACCTGGTTTTGTAAAATCCTTATGAAGCTCTAGTTCTACTCCTTAGATTGAGAAAGCGTGGGAGAAGTGAGGCAGGGGGAGGGGAGGTAAGTAGAGGGAGAGAGAAAGAGGGGACCTGGAGAAAGGAGAGGGAGAAGAGGAGGCAGGGGTGAAGGGGGAGAGGGCGGGAGTGTCACTTGCCAGATCAAACAGGAGCCACTCTCTGAACCCTGAGATTGCTGTCACTGTTTTGTCCTAAAAACCCCTTCTGTTTATAAGGATATCTTTTTTTTCAATGATTTATTCTCTTTTTTTCCCCATTTTACATACCAACCACAGTTCCCTCTCCCTCCCCTCCTCTTGCCCCTCCCCTCACCCCCCCCCCCCACTCCTCAGAAAGGGTAAGGCCTCCCATGGGGAGTCAACAAAGCCTGGCATATCAAGGCAGGACCAAGCCCCTCCCCACTGCACCGAGGCTGAGCAAGGTGTCTCAACACAGGGAATGGGCTCCAAAAACCCAGGTCATGCATCAGGGATAAATCCTGGTCCCATTGTGGGGCCCCACACACAGACCACGATGCACAACTGTCACCCACATTCAGAGGGCCTACTTCGGTCCCATGTAGGCTCCCTAGCTGTTAGTCTAGAGTTGGTGAGCTTCCACGAGCTTGGTTCAGATGTCTCTGTGGGTTTCCCCCATCATGATCTTGACCCCCTTGCTCATATAACCCCTCCTCCCTCTCTTCCACGGAACTCCCAGACCTCTGCCCAGTGCTTAGCTGTGGATCTCTGCATCTGCTTCCATCAGTTACTGGATGAGGGGCCTATGATGACAATTAGTGTAATCACCAATCTGATTACAGGACAAAGCCAGTTCAGGCACCCTCTCCACTATTGCTAGGAGTCTTAGCTGGGGTCATCTTTGTGGGTTCCTGGGATTTTCCCTAGTACCAAGTTTCTCCCTAACCTCGTGATGGCTCCCCCTATCAAGATATCTCTTTCATTGCTTTCCCTCTCCGACCCTACCCCAACTCAACCATTCTCAATGATTTAATTTTATTTCATGTGCATTGGTGTTTTGCCTGCATGTGTATCTGTATGTGGATGTTGGATCCCCTGGAACTGGAGTTATAGACAGTTGTGAACTGCCATGTGGGTGCTGGGACTCGAACCCTGGTCCTCTGGAAGAGCAGCCAGTGCTGAGCCATCTCTCCAGCTTCCTTATAAGATATCTTCAAAACTAACTTACACACCCCTGTACCTTTCTGGTCCTTCTTTTGTCCCTGGGATTTTGGTGTTTTCTTTCTCGGATATTTTCATTGGTAGAGGAGGTAAGGGAAGCATTGAGAATTGAGAAAGGATTTTTACCTTTAATTTTTAAAATTTTGAGAGAAGTATAGATTTATGTGCCCTTTACTGTCCATTTAACTTCCTCTAGTGACATATGTAAAAATTTTATTATTACAATTATGATGCTGATATTGACAGAAATTTATTAATTTCATCCACATTTCCCCAGTCACACTCTCTTCCACGTGTTTCATTCTAAGAAGTTTTATCTCATGTGTTCACCGTCATTACACTCAGGATATGTTACACTCAATCAGCATGAGGAACTCTTGCATTGTTCTTTGCAGTCACATCTGCTACCTCCTCTTGCCCCCGACTCTGGTAGCCACTGAACTAGTACCAATCTATAAGATGTTGTCATTAAAAAAATTGATTGTTTGGGGCTTGAGAGATGGCTCAGCCATGAAAAGCTTGTACTGCTTTTTCTGAGGACTGGAGTTTGATTCCCAGCACCAGATCAAAGGGCTCACAACCACCCATTACTCTAGCTCCAGGAGATGTGTGTGTATATGCACAGGTGTGTTATTGTTTTTTTTTTTTTTTTTTACTCTTTTTGGGGGGACCACCACCCAGCTCCCAAATAAATCATACATAGAGGCTTATTCTTAATTATGAATGTCTGGCCTTAGCTTGGCTTGTTGCTTGCCAGCTTTTCTTAACTTTAAATTATCCTGTCTACCTTTTGCCTCTAGGCTTTTATCTTTATCCTATATACCTTTCTTTGTTTCTTACTCCATGTCTGGCTGTGTAGCTTGGTGGCTGTGTGGCTTGGTGGCTGGGTGGCTGGGTGGCTGGGTGGCTGCCCTCTAGAGTCCTCCTCCTTCCTCTCTCATTCCTTCCTCTTCTCCTCCCAGATATCTCTCCCTATATATTCTCTCTTCCTGTCAGTCCTGCCTATCCTTTCTCCTGCCTTGCTATTGGCCATTCAGTTCTTTATTAGACCATCAGGTGTTTTACACAGGCACAGTAACACAGCTTCATAGAGTTTAAAAATGCAACATAAACAAAAGTAACACACCTTAAAATAATATTCTACACAGGTGTGTGCTTGTGTGTGTTGGCCCAAAGTGTTGACATGGGGTTGATTCTCTTTACTTAAATAAAAAATTTAACTTATGGTTATTTTGTGGGGATGTGGTGGTGTTTATGTGTTGTGTGTGCATATGCCACAGTGTGAGTGTGCCACAGCATACATGTGGAAATCAGAGGATCATTTTAAGAGTTGGCAATTGCTGTGGCAGGCTTGATCAGGTTTTTTTTTAAATTAATTTATTTATTTTTTTAGAAATATGGGAGACTTTGGACTAAAAAAGCAGTTGAATTCTGTTAAGTGGGACTTAATGGGCCATCCTCTTAGGATCTTGGAAGACAGCAGTACTGAGAACAGTGTGGAATATGTAGGCCCAAATCAAGAGGTTTCAGAGGGGAACAATATTAGCAAGTGGGCTAGAGACTATTTTTTGTGATATCTTGGCAAAGAATGTGGCTGCTTTTTGTCCTTTCCTAAGAGTCTGCCTGAGGCTAAATTGAAGCATTTTGGACTAGTTGTTTGGCAGAGGAGTTTCAAGACAGCCTAATATTGACTCTGTCATGTGGTTGTCAGTAATCACTCTTAGGCAGATCTACAATGAAAAAGAGCAAGCGGGGCAAAAAGAAATGAAAAATGTGCAGTCTGAGGAGAAAAGGAACACCAGGAAAATTAAACCAGGAGTCCTGGTTTGTGCTGAAAGAGACAAGGAGAAATGGAATAAAGGAAAATAGAGTAAAGGGAGTGAGGCCCTCAGGGTGAGACCCCACCCAGCTAATCCTGCAATTTGTGAAAAGAACAGGCCCACAAAACAATCTATTCCTAAAGAGCAACAGCAAAGGAAAACTGATGGCAGATGTAGTTAAAGGATTGGCCAGGCTCCATCCACGCAGGCAAAGGACTTGGCCTCATCAGCTACCTGATTAAAAGAGGATATAGGAATAAAGTGTTTGTGAATCTTCCTTCATGGTTAAGGAAAGCTGCTGAGGTATTATTTTATTTTGAGAAATCTCTGTTCAGTTCCATAGCCAACTTTTATTGGGCTTTTGTAGGTTTTTTTTTTGTATATTCTAGATGATATAACGAAACTTTTTAATTTTGTGAGGTCCCATTGTTAAGTGTTCTTTTTTATTATTTTTATTTTTAAATGAAGCAGAATTACATCACTTTCCTCTCTCTCTTTCATCGCTACAGCCCCTCCCAGCAGCCCTTCCTTGAACCCTCCCATGTTCTTCCCAAGTAGCCTCTTTTTCTTTGGTTATTATTACTACGTGTATCTATGTATGTGTTTCTCAAAAATATATAAACACACCCTGCTGAGTCTGTTTTTGTTGTTTGTGTGTATGTGGTTTCAGGGATGACAACTCTGCATGGGACAACAAATAAGAGAAGAGGCTAATTCTTCTCTCAGCAGTCATTAGTTGTCTTGTCTAGGAGTGGGACCCTTCAAAATTTCCCTCTTCCGTATTTACATGTCTATTGATATTATAATTTTTATGATCTTGTTTAAGCATCCATTTCTAAGAGAGACTGTTGCACAGCAGATTTCCTGGTATTTAGGTTCTTGCAGTCTCTCCATCCCCTTTTCTACAACATTCCCAAGCCATACAGGAGCCATAATGTACACGTATCGGTTGAGTTTATGCTCCCCATGATCTGTTGGTCTTGGCATTGTGTCTAATTGAGATTTTCTGATGATCTCCATTTGTTGTAAACAGAGTATGGTGGTTTGATTAGGAGTGGCCCCCAGAGGCTCATGTGTTTGCTTGGCCGTAGAGAGTGGCACTATTAGGAGGTGTGGCCTTGTTGGAGTAGGTGTGGCCTTGTTGGAGGAAGTGTGTCACTGTGGAGGTGGGCTTTGAGGTCTCAGATGCTTCAGCTGGGCCTAGTGTGGCATTCACTTCTGCTGCCTGCAGATCAAGATGTGGAACTCAGCTACTCTGCAGCATCATGTCTGCCTGCACACTTGCATGATGATAATAGACCGAACCTCTGAACTGTAAACCAGTCCCAATTAAATGCTTTCTTTAATAAGAGTTGCCTTGGTCACGGTGTCCCTTCAGAGCAATAGAAACCCTAAGATAGAAAGTGAAAGGATAATGGTGCTGGTTGTTGGCAGAAGAGTCATGAGCCATGGTTACCAGAGTTAGAATGGGCTTTATTAGAGAGAAGAAGGCATAGGACAGGAGAAGCCAGGCCTGGCAGAGAGAGATTGGGGGGGACCATGGTGCCACCTTATAAAGGCCAGGATGTATCTGTGCACACAGGCCCATACACAGAGATCACGGTCACATCTGCACAAATATGTGACTGTGTAACAATGGGGTGTGGGTCACGCGGGATGTATGACCCGGAAATGACTAGGTGGAGATGACTAAGTGTCCCCCGGGCATGCGCGACCATGGGGCATGGTTGGAATTCCTGTCAGAAAGGCTTCTTTGATGAGAGGTGGTAGGTACCTTTACCTGTGAGCATAAGGATACGATTTAGAATGTAGTGGGAATTATGCTGGTCTTGCAAAGTGGAGGCTGTGGATGCTCTTCTAAGAGCCATGACCTCACTAGCTTGGGGAAGTTGGCTGGGTTTCCAGTACCAGGCATGACTTCCCTCCAGTTGAATGGCCCTTAAGTCCAATCAGACAGCTGTTGGTCACCACTCTCGTGTGAGTGCCACTCATTACACCTTTATGGTCCATAGGTGCTGCAGCTGAGTAGGACTGTTTAATTGCTTCCTACCTTAGCAGCTTGCATAGTATTTTCTGGAATAGTATAATTTCTGGAATTGCAAAGTATCATGGAAGCTAGACCTGAGGAAAGATGCTTTCAAATCAGATCCAGCTTGAATTATCAGAGTCCTATATCCCAAGTGTTCAGTGTCTATAGTAATAGGGACCCACCCTCAACCCCTGAGAGGCAACCAAGGGCTGCATAAGTAGTCTCTCCTGCTTTTGGAGTCACTAGGATTATTCTGACCAACCATTTGGAAGCATGTTTCTTGTGCTTGGTACTGAGACTTTTTTGATCTATGGTTCTTGTGAGAAGCATTGTCAGTCCAGCTGTCTTAGTTCTCTCTCTCTCTCTCTCTCTCTCTCTCTCTCTCTCTCTCTCTCTCTCTCTCTCTCTCTCTCTCTCTCTCACACACACACACACACACATACACATTGTGTATAAATTTAGGTAAATATAAAATAATATGATTCCCCGAGTCTTTATCAAACAACCTTGGTGTCATTTTTTCCTTGTTCCTCCTCCATCTTTATTGACACCTCCTTCCTCCGACCTAATTGGAGATCTCTCCATTTTCCCATTTTCCACTTCATATCACCTATATCCTGCTAGTCTCATATCAAACCTCTCCCACCGTCCATGTATGATCCCTTCATATTTTTCTGGTTTCTGTGGCTACTCCATGTTGTATACTCACATCTGAGGATTTGTAGTTAGGAACCACTGATGAGCAAAAATATGCAGTCTTTGTCTTCCTGGGTCTGGGTTACCTACTTAATATATTTTTAGGTCCAATTATTTACCTAAAAATTTCACGATTTCATTTCCTTTACTGTTGAATACTATTCCAGTGTGTATAAATACCACATTTTCATTACCCATTCATCTGTTGACGGACAGTTAGCTTGTTTCCATTTCCTTGCTACTGTGAACATGGCTGAGCAAGCATCTGTGGAACAGGATGTTGAGTGCTTTGGGCACCTGCCAAGATATAGTATAGCGGGGTCATACGATAGATTTATTTTATCTTTTTGAGGCTCCTCCATTTTGATTTGCAGAGTGACTGCACCAGTTTGCATTCCCTCCAACAATGAACAAAGTTTCTCCTTTCCCCACAACCACACTGGCATTGTTTTCAGGAGATTAGCCCTTCTGAGTGGGGTGCGATGAAATCTGAAAGTTGCTTTAATTTGCATTTCCTTAATTGCTAAGTGGTCTGAGTGTCAATGAGCAAAGCTTGAGCAAAAGCCCTCAAAGCCCACCTCCACAGGGACACACTTCCTCCAACAAGGCCATACCTACTTCAACAAGGCCACACCTCCTAATAGTGCCACTCCCTTTTGGGGTCATTTTCTTTCAAACCACCACATTCCACTCCCTGGACCCAAAGGCTTGTAGCCAGATCATAATGCGAAAATGCATTTAGTCCCACTTCAGAAGTCCTCATAGTCTGTCACAGCTTCAACAATGTGGTTCAAAGTGCTGGTTATGCGGCAGCGCTTGTGGCCGGCCACCGCCTGCAGCGTCGGAAGAATCACGAGCCATGGTTACCTTTCTAGAGCTTTATTGGGAGAGAGGGAGGGAGGGAGGGAGAGAGAGAGAGAGAGAGAGAGAGAGAGAGAGAGAGAGAGAGAGAGAGAATGGAGGGGGGAGAATATGGAAGGAGAGAGTGCGGAAAGAGAGGACACAGAGCATGCCTTCTTTTTAGACTGGGATGCAGTCACAGGCTGGTGACGTAATTAAGGACATAATCCTTACACCCCAGACTTCCGCTTATTATAAAAAAAAAGCAGGTAGATGGGAATAGAGGCGTCATTTCTCTCAAAAACTGCTTCCAGCTGACTATTGGACGTTGGTTGGCTCTTGCGGGAATGGGGAAGGGGAGTCTTCCGAGGTAGACAGGCGTTGTGGGATGATGTCTGCCATCTGTTGTTCTGGAGACATATATCCTTCTTGGCTGTGGCTGGGAACCGTCTGTCTGACAAGATGCTGACACAGAAACAAAGCTTAGAGAGAAAAGAATCATTATTATTTTATGTTGGCACTTGTCTGAGGTAGATCTGGCCTGTCCAGATGGATTTAAGCCGGTTTCTGGAGCTTGGGAAGAATTTTGAAACATGTTAAGCTTTATCAGAGACATTATTTTAAGGCATCCGTTTCCTTTACTAGTTCGGCATCCAGGAGACAGGTGATCAGTTGTTAAAAGCATCTCACAGTAATAGATGTTTTCAAAGTCTCTTCTGAGATACATGCAATCGCTTAACTGTAATCACCTGTAAAATCATAATAAAAAGCAGATCATGCATTTCTAACATACAATGGCACAGGATATACATTACCCTTCTAAAACATAGGAAAGGGAGCATAGTGAGGAAATACTGGACAAAAGAAAGAATGAAAACCAGCTGGGCAAAACTCCAAACTCTGCATCTCCATGTCTGATGTCAAAATGCTCTTCAGATCTCCAGTTCCTTTCAGCTTTGTTGACTGCAACTTATTTCTTTCTGTTGGGCGGGTTCCATTCCCTGTTAGCAGCTCTCCTTGGCAGGTGTCCCATGGCTCTGGCATCTCCAACACCTTGGGCTTCACCTTCACAGTTTCATGCAATGGCCTCTCTAGGCCTCCATTCAGAGACACCCCTGACACATGTCCAGCCTCAGCAACTTTTCTTAGGTACAGAGGCAAATTCCATCATCTGTTTCTTCTATCCAGAACCATGTGGCCAAGGCTGCCAAATTCTTCTGCTTGCTGGGGCTGTAACATGGCCCCTTCATTCAGTTACACCTTCACCAGCTTTCTGTTTTTGATTGTTACCTTCACTGCCTAAGTGTGGCTGTCCTTGAACTTGCTCTTTGACTAGGATGGCCTCAGACTTGGATTCATCAGCCTTTGCCTTCTGCATGCTGGGATAAAGTGTGCACCAAAACACCTGGCTCTAAGCTTTTCGTTAATTCCTTTTCACAGGGTGGAAACTTAGCTGGGTGGGATCTTGCCCTGAGATCACCACTCCCTTTATTCCATTTCTTACTGTGTTTACTTCCTTGAATACAGGATTTTACTCCATTCTACTTCCTGGTGTCCCTTTTCTCCTCAAAATTTACATTTTGTGATTTTCCCTGCTCAGTTTGCTCCTTTTCATTATAAATCTTCATTAGAGTTACCACTAATAACCGCATAACAGAGTCTATACTAGGCTGTTTTGAGATTCCTTCTGCCAATGGAAGAAATCCAAATTCTCCAGTTTAGCCTCCAGCAGACTTTTCAGATGAGGGCAAAAAGCAGCCACATTCTTCACCAAAATATCACTTATATTTAGGTCTTCTATTTTGTTCCATTGGTCTTCATGTCTGTTTTTGTGCCAGTACCATACTGTTTTTATTACTCTAGCTCTGTAATATATCTGGAAGTTTTCAATAGCAATCTCTCTAGTATTCTTACTTAGGATTGCTTTGGCTATCCAGGGTCTTTTCTGTTTTCATATGAATTTTACAATAGTTTTTCTTCTCTTTTTGTAAGTAATGTATTTTGATTGAGATTGCATTGAATTTTAGTGTTTTTTGGTAGAATGGACCTTTTTACAACTTGAATTCTGTTAGTTCATGAGTGTGAGATGCCTTTCCATTTTCTTTTCTTCTCATTTTTCTCTCTTTCTTTCTTTCTTTCTTTCTTTCTTTCTTTCTTTCTTTCTTTCTTTCTTTCTTTCTTTCCTTCCTTCCTTCCTTCCTTCCTTCCTTCCTTCCTTCCTTCCTTCCTTCCTTCCTTCTTTCTTTCTTTCTTTCTTTCTTTCTTTCTTTCTTTCTCTTTTTTTTGACAGGGTTTCTCTGTGTTGTCTTGGTGCCTGTCTTGGAACTCTCTCTGTAGACCAGGCTGGCCTCGAACTCACAGAGATTCACCTGGCTCTGCCTCCCAAGTGCTGGGATTAAAGGTGTGCACCACCACCGCCCAGCTGCCTTTCCATTTTCTAGTGTCTTTCTCCATCTTTTCCTTCAGAACAATGATTTTATATATTATAACAGTGATTATGGTGATAGACCTATTATGTTTTCAATTCTATGATGAGCATTATGAAATCCTATTATACATCATACTTCTTTATCTCAGTGAGTTTATTTGTAGATAATGCCATTCAAGAATATGAGACTTTTGCAAAATGACCCTCTAGCTTCCCTCAACTCTGAGATTGATCTTGATAAAATGTGTAATAAACTGTTAATTCAATTGGACTAGGGGACAAAAACAAATGGAAGATTTCACTGAATAGGAGGGACCTCAAATGAGCCTGGGAATATACAAGTTACAAAGACTGGAGTAGGTGGCCGCTGTTCCCCTCCTGATCACTAAGAGCTGGAAATTACACTCTACACACTTCAATCTTTTTTGTATTCTCCATGATGGTGCATGCCATTACCCAACATAGTTGTTTACTTTCTGAATAAGAAATATAAATTCTTATCTAACTTCATAGCATTTAAAAATTTTATGTTAATTTCTACATTTTATTTTTTTGGGAATTTTCTACATATTTTGATCATATTCACCCTTCCTCCCCCAACTTTTCCTAGATTTATTCCACTTCCCTTCTCTCCAAACTCTGTCTTTTTCCCCTATAAAGACTAATTTGTGTTGCCCAAATATTTTTGGATATGTAGTCTTTCACTGGAGTGTGGTATACTTATCAGGGTCTACACTCTTAGAGAAAACTTACCCTTACTCCCCCAGAAGCTAAGAATTGTGACTAGTCCTTGGCCATGGGTGGAACTGCATGCCCAATACCCCTTTCCATACCGGAATTTGGTATGTGTGTGTCTTGTGTGTGTCGCCACAACCACTTTAAGTTCATATGGGTAGCAGCTCTTTTGTGTCAAGAAGAGACTGTTTCCTTGTAGTTGCCTACCTCTGGCTTTTATGACCTTTCTGCTTCCTCTTCTTCAATGATCCTTTAGCCTTTGGAGGATGGAGTGCAGTATGCATTTTCCATTTAGGTGTAAACATTCTTACTCCTTAATTTTCTCCACCTTGGCCAGTGTTGGTCTATTTTGGTCACAATCTACTTTGACTAGAAGCTTCTCTGATGAGAATTGAGAGTTGCCTTAGTTTATGGATATAATGGTAAGCCATTAGGAATTAATTTAGTATTATGCCCATTTAGCAGAATAGTAGTAGTAAATTTCTCCAAGTAAATTTCTTCTCTATAATCTGTCTCACCACAGCGTCTTGGCCCAGTAATGGTGCCAGGTATGGGTTTGATCTTGTGGAGTGGGTCTTAAATGCAATAGGAAAGTCACTGATTATTCTGATGATGTTCATACTATTGCACCAGTAGGTATGTCTTATCAGACAAATCATCATTTAGTTCACAAGGTTATCATCTGGATAAGACTTGATGATTACTTTCCCCCTGCATTGGTGTATATAGTGCCCTCTAGCCCTTCAGTACTATGACAGCTAGCCAATAGGGATGGAGCTTCCAGGTGAGAACGAGCTTGATTTCTCCATGTTCTATGACTCAAGTATGTGTAGTCTTCATCAGTAAAGTTTTATTACAAAGCTTTGAAGGGTAATAAACAGCATTGACAATATTCTGTAATGTCTGGGGTGTCATTGGGACTGAACTGGTCAACAACTCCATGAAAAAGATCCCATTCCTGGGATTGGGCTTTTTTCTTAGCCTCTGGTGTCTGTTAGTAGGGGCACTATTACCCCATTATGAGGTAACTCCATTTAAATTATTTGTATGTGTATATAGAGAGATGTTTTAAGAAGGTTCTACAGTAGTAGGTTTCCATACGATGTTTTTGAAGTTTTTAGTGTTATGTATACTTCTCACTTTCCCTCTTCCACCCTGCTTCTCCATCTCTCACTCCAATTTATCCTTTCTGTTATACAATTCTCCTTTAGTTCTTTATTGCATTCTATATTCTGTCTCTTGAAAGCCCTTCCCTAAGGGCCCTTAGTAATTCCTGACCTCTATTGGTATTCTGGAAAAAATACACATATCTAAACCTTCAAAGCTAATGTTCACAAATGAGTGAAAACATTCAATATTTGTTTTTTGGGTCTAAGAATGATTGTTTCCAACTCCATTTACCTGCACATTTCGTAATTTCAGTTTTTAATAGTTAATATTCCATTATATAAATATACCACATTTTCATCATCTATTCATCAATTGATAGATGTAGAGGCTGTTTCCATTTTCTGGCTATTGTGATTAGAGGAATAATGAACTTGTCTGCACAAATATCTTTGTAGTAAGATATAGAGTCCTTTTGGTATATACCCCAAAGTAGTTTGGTCTGCTCATGTGGGTAGCTCTATTCTCAGCTTTAGGTGGAAACTCTGTATTGATTTTCATAGTGGCTGTACCAGTTTTCACTCCTATTAGCAGTGAGCAAGAGTTTCTCTTTCCCTGTATCAATGTCAGCATTTGTCATTGTTTGTTTTAGAATCTAGCTATTCTGATTGAGGTAAGAGGAACTCTCAACTTAGTTTAAATTTGTATTTCCCTGATGGCTTAGGATGTTGAATATTTAAAAAATGTTAGACAGTTGTATTTTATCTTCTGAGAACTCTGTTTACTTCCATGACCCACATTTTAATTGGATTGTTTTCTTGATGTTTAACTCTTTGAGTTCATTATATATTCTAGATGCTAACCCCCTGTCCAATGTATAGCTGGTGAAGATTTTTCCCTCCGTAGGTTTCATTTTCACTTAAGTGATAATGTCTTTTTATGTACAGAAATATTTTAGTTTCATGAGGTCCCATTTATTGTTGATATTAATGCCCATGCCATCAGTGTCCTGTTCAGAAAGTCCTTTCCTGTGTTAGTGAGTTCAAGTGTATTCCCTGCTTTCTCCTCTAGCAGATTTAAGGTATTCAGTCTTATGTTGAGATTCTTGATCCATTTGTTATTATTTTCAGAGTGAGAGATTAGGATAGTTTTATTCTTTCACATGAAGTTAACTAGTTTTTACCTGCAGCACTTGTTAAAGATGCTGTCTTGAAGATTCCTCTAGTCCTTCTTAGAGATCACTTTTAGCATTTTCCTCTAGCCCATTTCCAGTCCTTTGTAACTGAACCAACCTGCAGAACCTCTCTCTACCATGGACCCAAAGCTACCTCACTAGGGGATTTTCATCCTCCTTCCTGTCCCCTGTTTCTGTCTCTCTACCTTACCCTTCATCTTGCTGCAGCCTTTTCACAGGGGCCCCTCCTTCCATTCCATCACAGTCCCCTGGGAACTTTGCCTCTTGGTGGAGACTGAGGGTCTGTCTCCCTAGTTCTTTCTCACTTCCTCTTTCAACCTTTCTTTCTAGCTCATCTCTATTCTTTTATGAGTCCTTTCCAACCACAAAGCAATTGTCAACTAGGTATCCCACAGCTACCACACTTGACTGGGATGCAGGAATCCCACAGCTACCACACTTGGCTAGGACTCAGATTGGCCAACAGCGGTCAAAGAACAGAATACCAATCCAACAAAGATGAACTCAGGCATCTACACCAAGAAACACCCCAATCACCAGAACTCCAGTTGCTTACGTCCCAGCATAAAAACGCAAACCATGAACAACGAAGATGATGTACCTCCTCTAAAAGCCAGGAACCCAATTGTGGTAGGCCCTAAGAAAAGAAATTTAGCTGAAGAGCAAGACAAGGACTTCAGAACAGCAATTATGAATATGTTAAAGACTTAAAGAGGATGTGAATAAATGCCTTAATAAAGATGAAGACACAAACAGTTGAATGAAATTATGAAAATAATTCAAGACCTGAAAGCAGAATTTAACAAAGAAATAGACTCACTAAAGAAAACTTAAACTGATGTAGCTAGAGTTTTTCTCTCTGGGTCCACCAAGCCCCGGCAGTCCCGTAGCCCACTTATAAAATAAACATACAGACGCTTATATTTATTATTTAAACTGCTCGGCCATTAGCTCAGGCCTACCATTGTCTAGCTCTTACTCTTGTACTCAGCCCATTTCTGTTAATCTATATGTCGCCTGCCATGTGTTCCGTGGCTTTACCTGCTGCCTTTACATGGTGCTCTCTGGATGGCGGCTGGCGTCTCCCTGCCTCAGCCTTCTACTTCCCAGAATTCTCTTCTCTTCTTGTCCCACCTATACTTCCTGCCTGGCTACTGGCCAATCAGCATTTTATTTACACAGAGCGATATCCACAGCAAACTGAAATAAAACTGGAAGTGAAAAACTCATGTTGTCAAACAAAAATGTGAAAAGTGAGCCTTACTAAGAGATAATAAGACCTGAAAGAGAGAATGTCAGGTCTTGAAGACAAGCTAGAAATGGAAAGCTCAGTCAAGAGAATATTAAATCTAAGAAGGTCCAAGTCTAGTGTGGCCTCCCCTGCTGCACCACACATGATCTATAGGCTTTCATCAGAAACCTCTCTACCTTATTCTCCACCACACAGGACCCTTCCACACAATATCACAACTTTCCATCCATCCATATCTACCCCTACACTCTGGGCTAGGACCAGGGGGCATATACTGTATTCCAGCCCAGTACCCTCTGCCAAACTGACTTTATTTCACTTAAGTCATTTCCAATGTCTAGGCCCAACATTCTCCCACATCCTCTCTTCTGCTCCAACCTTCTCAGTCTATAACAGAATCTGAACTAATAAAAGTAGCCCACATTCCCAGATCTCATTGCAAAAATAATAACAGTATGAAAGATTAGGCTAGTATCTTCTCTCAAAAATCTACCAGTCCTGTAGAATTGTTTGCCCATGAGAATTACCTAGATGAATCCCAGAACACAGAATCTAAAAGAACAATCATAAGTTTCATCAAAAAATTCAAAGAATTTAAAGAAGACACAAAGAGACAGCCCAGTGGAACCACAGAGGAAAATTAAGGAGAAAAAAATGCCTGAGTGCTGCTAAAAAAATTACAAGCATAAGGCTGATAGAAATGACAAAGATAAACCGGAATTTTAGAACTGAATTCAATAAAGACATAGGAACATTGGTGAGCACTCAAGATGAAATGCAGATGGAATTAGAAAACACTACAACTCAACTGGAAAATGCAAAGGAAAGCCTTGCAAGTAGAATGAATCAAATATAAGAAAGAATATCACTACAACCCCAGAAGACCACAGAGGCACAGGCACAAACCACACCAGGTGGAAAAACAGGTGAGTGACTGGCCTCTCATCTGGACTGCCCCAAAGTCCAGACCCTAACTAAACTCCAGGCCACATTCCATGACACCCCCTCCCATCCTAGCACTAGCAAGGCAGCTGGACCTGCCTCCACCTATGGTGGAACTCTACTGCTGTGGTGCAGTCTTCGCCAGCCTGCAAGTAGGTAAGATATCTGCCTCCAGGCTGCACACCCATGTAGATGTAACCAACCATCTTATTAAATAAGAAACACAGAAACAATGTAAAAGAGAAAGCCGAGAGGTCAGAGCTCAGAGCTAAAAATCTCACCCTTCCGCCTGCGGTGTCCCAGCTTCCCAAAAGAGAGCTATTTCCTGTCTGTAAGTCGCTTTTCCAGTCATTCTGCCTTCTCATTGGTTGTAAACCCAAACACGTGACTGCCTCGTCACTGTCTGAATGTATAGCCCCCTAGGTCTTAAAGGCATATGTCTCCAATGCTGGCTGTATCCCTGAACACACAGAGATCTATGGGATTAAAGGCATGTGCCACCACCGCCACACTCTGTCTATGGCTCTAATAGCTCTGACCCCCGGGCAACTTTATTTATTAACATACAATCAAAATCACATTTCAGTACAATTAGAATACCACCACACACCCACTCCCAACCACTCAATGTGATCCTGCTAAGGCCCACTCCAACACCCAACCCTAAGCACCAAAACACCCTCCCTGTCGCCATCCCTCTCCCACAAACCCAGCAGACTACAGAGGCACAGGTTCAAAACACCAGCTGGCACAACAGGCACAAGTCACACCAGTGGAAGACAAGATGAGTAAACACTGCTGCAAGAAAACATTCAACAACGGAAAGAGCAATATGGCACCACCAACTGCCAGAACCCAATGATCCTACAACAGCAAAGCCTGAACATCCAATGCAGCTGAAACACAAAAAAATGAACTTAAAAATTAGTTTATGAAGATGATAGAGGCTCTTAAAGAGGAAATGAAAAATTCCCTTAAAGAAGTCAAGGAAAAGAGAAAAAAAATTGGAAGAAATCAATACATCCCTCAAAGAAAGCAAAAGCCAAGGGGGGGGACAATTAAACAGGTGAAGGAAACAATTCAAGAATGAAAACTGAAATAGAAACAATAAAGAAAACACAAACCGAGGGGAATGCTGGAAATGGAAAAACTGGGGAAGAGAACAGGAACTAGAGATGCAAGCATTACCAACAGAATACAAGAAATGGAAGACAGAATCTCAGGCATTGAAGATACAATGGAGGAAATAGATTCACCAGTCAAAGAAAATGTTAAATCCAAAAGATTCTTAACACAAAACATCCAGGAAATCTGGGACACTATGAAGAATAATAGGGATAGAAGCTAAGAATAATAGGGATAGAAGAAGGAGAATTCCAGCTCAAAGGCACAGAAAACATATTCAAGAAAAATCACAGAAGAAAACTTTCCCAACCTATAGAAGGACATGCCTACAAAGGTATAAGAAGCTTACAGAACACCAAAAAGACCGGACCAAAAAAAAGTTCCCTCATCACATAATAATCAAAACACTAAACATACATAATAAAGAATATTAAGAGCTGCAAAGGAAAAAGTCCAAGTAATGCATAAAGGCAGATCTATCAGAATTATACCTGACTTATCAATGGAGACTCTAAAAGCCAGAAGGTCCTGGGCAGATGTTGTATAGACACTAAGGGACCATGGATGTCAGCCCAGATTACTATACCCAGCAAAACTTTCAGTAACATAGATGGAGAAAACAAGATATTTCACAATGAAATCAGAGATTTTATCAATACCTATCCACAAAACCAGCACTACAGAAAGTACTAGAAGGTAAACTCCAACCCAAAGAACTCAGTTACATCCACAAAAACACAGGCAATAGATAATCTCACAGCAAACCCAAAGAAGGTAAACACACGCACACCACCATGACCACCACCAAAACCAAAAAGTAATAGGAATTAATAATCACTGGTCAATATCATCTCTTAATATCAATGGATTCAATTTACCAATAAAAAGACAGGCTAACAGAATAGATATGAAAACAGGATCCGCCCTACTGCTGCATACAAGAAACATACCACTACTTCAAAGACAGACATTACCTCAGAGTAAAGGGTTGGGAAAAGACTTTACACTCAAATGGACCTAAGAAGCAAGCTGGTGTAGCTATCCTAATATCTAATAAAATAGACTTCAAACTAAAATTAATCAAAAGAGATGGAGGACATTTCATATTCATCAAAGGAAAAATCCATGAAGATGAAACTTGAATTCTGAACATCTATGCCCCAAATACAAGGGCACCCACATATATAAAAGAAACATTACTAAAGCTTAAAGCACACATTAAACCCCACACATTAATAGTGGGATACTTCAACACCCCAATCTCACCAATGGATAGCTTTATAAACAGAGAAACAAGGGAACTAACATATGCTATGACTCAAATGGACTTAATAGACATCTACAGAACATTTCACCCAAACATAAAAGAATATACATTTTTCTCAGCACCTCATGGAACCTTCTTCAAAATTGACCACATATTCAGTCATAAAGCAAATATCAATAGATACAAAAAATTAGAATAACCCCTTGCATCTTATCAGACAACTATGGACTAAAGTTATAGTTCAACAACAACAGAAAGCCTGCAAATTCATGAAAACTGAATAGCTCTCAACCGAACCACCTCTGCGTCAAGGAAGAAATAAAGAAGTTAAAGACATCCTAGAATTCAATAAAAATTAATGTACAACATACCTAAACTTATGGAACACATTGAAAGCAGTGCTAGGAGGAAAGTTCATAGCACTTCATAAAGAATTTGGAGGAATCTATCACAAGTAACTTAATAGTACACCCAAAAGCTCTAGAACAAAAAAAGTAAACTCACCCAGGAGAAGTAGACACCAGGGAAAAAAATCAAATTGAAGGCTGAAATCAATAAAATAGAAACATAGAGAACAATACAAAAAATCAATGAAATGAGGAGTTGGTTCTTTGAGAAAATCAACAAGATAGACAAACCCTTATCCAAACTAACCAAAGTAACAGAAATGAAAAGTAACATGAAATGAAAAGGGGGGGGGCATAACAACAGACACTGAGGAAATCCAGAGAATCATTAGGCCATACTTCAAAAACCTGTACTCCACAAAATTGGAAACCTAAAAGAAATGGACAATTTTCTGGATAGGTACCTTGGCCAAAATTAAATCAAGACCATATAAACAATTTAAATAAACATATATATAACCCCTAAAGATATAGAAGCAGTTATTAAGAGTCTCTCAATAAAAAAAAAAAAAAAAGCCCAGGGCCAGATGGTTTCAGCCCAGAATTCTACCAGATTTTCAAAGAAGAGCTAATACCAATACTCCTCAAATTCTTCCACACAATAGAAACAGAGGGGACATTACCAAACTCTTTTTATGAGGCTACAGTAACCCTGATACCCAAACCACACAAAGATGCAACTAAGAAAGAGAATTATAGACCAATTTCCCTCATGAACATTGATGCAAAAACACTCAAAAAATACTGGCAAACCGAATCCAAGAATACATCAAAAAAATCATCCACCATGATCAAGTAGGCTTCATCCCAGAGATGCAGGGATGGTTCAACATATGGAAATCTATCAGTGTAATCCACCATATTAACAAACTGAAAGGAAAGAAACTACATGATTATCTTATTAGATACTGAAAAAGCCCTTGACAGAATCCAACACCCCTTCATGATAAAAGTCCTGGAGAGATCAAAGATACAAGATATATATACATACATACATACATATATATGTATATATACATATACATAATAAAGGCAATATACAGCAAGCTGACAGCCAACATCAAATTAAGTGGAGAGAAACTCAAAGCGATTTGATTAAAATCAGGAACAAGACAAGGCTGTCCACTCTCCCCATACTTATTCAACATAGTACTTGAAGTTCTAACTAGAGCAATAAGATGACAAAATGAGATCAAGGGGATACAAATTGGAAAGGAAGAAGTCAAACTTTTGCTGTTTGCAGATGATATGATAATATACATAAATAACCCCCAAAATTCTGCCATAAAACTCCTACAGCTGACAAATACCTCAGCCATGTGGCAAGATACAAGATTAACTAAAAAAAATCAATAACCCTCCTATATACTAATGATAAAGAAAAAGAAACCTGAAAAAGAAATCAAGGAAGCAACACCCTTTACTATAGCCATAAATAACATAAAATACCTTGGGGGTAATTCTTACCAAACAAATGGACAAACTGTATGACAAGAACTTTAAGTCTTTGAGGAAAGTAGTTGAAGAAGATATCAGAAAATGGAAAGATCTCCCATGCTCTTGGATAGGTAGGATCAACATAGTAAAAATGGCAATCTTGCCAAAAGCAATCTACAGATTCAATGCAATCCCCATCAAAATCCCAACACAATTCTTCACAGACCTGGAAAGAACAATGCTCAACTTCATATGGAAAAACAAAAAAATCCAGGCTAGCCAAAATAATCTTGTGCAATGAAGGAACCTCATTACCATCTCTGAATTCAAGCTCTACTACAGAGCAATATTAATAAAAACAGCTTGGTAGTAGCATAAAAGCAGACACATGGATTAATGTAATTGAATCAAAGTCCCTGACATTAATCCACACACTTGATTTTTGACAAAGAAGCCAAAAATATATAATGGAAAAAGAAAGCATCTTAACTGGATCGTGGCATGTAGAAGAATGCAAATAGATTCATATCTTTTGCTCTGCACAAAACTCAAGTTCAAATGGATCAAGGACCTAAACATAAACCAAGTTACACTGAACCTGACAGAAGAGAAAGTGGAAAGTAGCCTTGAATTCATACAAGAGACCTCCTCCTAAATGTACCACCAGTAGCACAGACACTTAGGGCAACAATTAATAAATGAGACCTCCTGAAACTGAGAAGCTTCTGTAAGACACAGGATACAGCAAATAAGACAAAATGGCAGCCTACAGAATAGAAAAAGGTCTTTACCAATCCTATATCTGACAGACGACTGATCTCTAAAATATATAAAAACTCAAGAAACTAGACATCAAAGTACCAAATAATCCAATTAAAAATAGAGTATAGATCTAAACAGAGAATTCTCAACAGAAGAATCTCAAATGGCCAAAAGACAATTAAAAAATTGCTCAACATCCTTAGCCATCAGGGAAATGCAAATCAAAACAACTCTGAGAATCTATCTTACTTTGTCAGAATGGCTAAGATCAAAAACACTGATGACAACCTGTGCTGGAGAGGATGTAGAGCAAGGGGAACACTCCTCCATTGCTGATGGGAGTGCACACTTGTACAGCTGCTTTGGAAATCAGTATGGTGATTTCTCAGAAAACTGGGAATGAATCTACCTAATGATCTATCCATACCACTCTTGGGCATAAACCCAAATTATATACATTCATACCACAAGGACATTTGCTCAGATATGTTCATAGCAGCATTATTTTTAATAGAACCACAACCTAGATGTCCCTCAACCAAAGAATGGATAAAGAAAATGGTACATTTACACAATGGAGTATTACTCAGCTGTAAAAAACAATGATATAATTTTCAGGCAAATGGATGGAACTAGAAAAAAAAAAACTATCCTGAGTGAGGTAACCAAGACCCAGAAAGACAAACATGGCATGTACTCACTCATAAGTGGATATTAGATGTAAAGCAAAGGATAACCAGGCTACAATCCATGACCCCAGAGAAGCTAGGTAACAAGGAGGACTCTAAGAGAGACATGCATGGATCCCCCTAGGAAGAGGAAAATGATAAGATCTCCTGAGTAAAGTGGGAGTCTGGTGGGAGGGGGAGGAAGTAAGGGGAGGTGACAAGAGAACATGAGGGAGTGGTTTGGTAGAGTTGGGGGAGGGACAATGAGGAAGAGCAAGGAAAGAGATAGGAAATAAAGTAAAAAAAAAAGAATATCAGGACTTAAAGATAAAGTAGAAGATTCAAACAAAATAAGTACAGAATATGAAAAAAATTAAAAACACCAGAAAGAAGCATACAGGAAACGTGGGACACCACAAGAAAACCCCAAAACCTTTGAATTATAGGCATAGACACTTGGGAAAAGCATCCCAAGATAATGGCATAGATCAAATCTTTAACGATCACAGAAGAAAACATACCCCAAACTAAAGAAAGACACACCCATACAGATACAAGAACAGAGAACACAAAATAGACAAAACCAGAAAAGAAAATCCCTGTGGCATATCATGGCTAAAACACCAAGTACACATAATAAAGTGTTTTGAAAGCTGCAAGAGGAAAAAAAACCCATAAGTCACATATAAAGGAAAATGCATGAGAATAATAGCTGATTTCTCAGTCGAAACTTTGAAAGTCAGAAGAGCCTGGAGCAATGCATCTTAAGTTCTAAAAGACTATGAGGGCCAATCTAGACTAATATACTCCCAAAATCTATCTGTCATGACTGAAGGATAAAGAAAAAGAAAAAAAACTCTCTGTGACATAAACAGCCTGAAAGGTTTATATCCAACAAACTAGACCTAAAGAAAACACCAAAGAAATTCAGAATATTGTATTGGAAACCCAATAATAAATGGCTGAATTTCTGTTTTGAATTTCTAAATTCAGCTAAACCACAAAATTAAACCAAGGAGAAGTGAATAACTTCAAGAGACCTATAACAAATGAGATTGAAACAGTAATAAAAAGCCTTCCAGCTAAAAAAACTTCCAGGTCCAGATTGACTCACAGCAGAATTCTAGCCCGCAATTTACATCTAGTCCTTCTTAAATGGTTTTTTAGAAATTGAAATAGAAGGAGCACTCCCAGACTCTTTCTGTGAATCCAGTATCACCGTGATACCATGTAAAGATATAACCCACACAAAATAAAACCACAGACCAATATCCAAGATGAACATATACTCAAATATGCTTAATCAAATACCTGCAAACATAATAAAGAGATACATCAAGAGATTATCCACAATGACCAAATCAACTTTATCCCTGAAATGCAGATATGGGTCAATATAATGCAGGTCAATAAACATAACAAATTGCATAAAGACAAAAATCACATGATCATCTCAGTAGATGTAAAAGAAAGCCTTTGACAAAATCCAATGTATCTTCGTTATAAAAGCCCTATAGAATGTAGGGCTAAAGGGAATATACCTCAACACAGTAAAAGCAACATATGAGAAACCCACAGCCAACATCCTACATAGAGAAACATTGAAGCTATCCTACTGAAGTCAGGAACAAGACAGGGATGTCCTCTGTCCCCACCCCTTTCCAGTTGTGCTTGAAGTGCTAGCTGGAGCATAAAAGCAATAGAAGCAAACCTAAAGGGATACAAATAAAGAAGAAGCAAAGCTATTACTATTTGCAAATGGCATATTATTATTCGTCAGAAATTCCAAAATTCTATCAGGAAAAATTCTAGAAACAGTACACAAATTCAGCAATGTTGGCGGACACAGAATCAACTTGCTCAAATCAGATGTTTTTTTAGTAGAGTTTTCTATAACCAGCAACAGACATGCAAAGAAGCATGTCATGGACACACTCCCATTCACAGTAGCCTCAAAGGAAATCTAATGTCCAGGAATAAACCTAATCAAGGAAGTGAAGGACCTCTACAAAGAAAACTTTAAATCTCTGAAGAAAGACATAGAAAAGGACACTAGAAAATGAAAAGAAATTCCATGTTTATGGAGTTGCATAATTAACATTGTGAAAATGGCCATTTTGTCAAAACTATTTACAGATTAACTGGAATCCCAATTAAAATTCCCATCTCATTCTTCACAGAAATTGAAAAAAAAAATCTGTCCTAAAATTCACATGGAACCACAAAAACCCCTGATAGCCAAAACAATCCAGAGCAAAAAGAACAGTGCTGGAGGGTTACCATTCCTGATTTCAGATACATTATAGACCCATAGTAATAAAAGCAATAGTGTATCGCTACAAACATAGACGTGTAGACCAATGAAACAAAACTGAAGTCCTGAACAATAGTACATGTAACATTTGAGAAATATGCTAAAAACTGCAGCTCAGAAAAGAAAGCATCTTCAACAAATGGTGCTGGGAAAACTGAATGTCCACATGCAGAAGAATGAAATTAGACCCTTATTTATCACTTGCACAAAATTTTCTCCAAATGGATCAAAGAGACAAAAGTGAAACACAAAACACTGAAACTTGCCAGAAGAAACCATAGGCAGTTTTCTACATGCTATGGGTACAGGAAAGGACTTCCTGAATAGGTCTCCATTTGCCCAAGGATTAAGGCCAACAACTGACAAGTGGAACTTCATAAAACTAAAAAGCTTTGGCACAGGTAAAAAAACAATAAACCAACAGAAGGGGAAACACAGAATAGGACAGAATCCTTGCCAGGTACATATCTGACAGAGGATTAACATCCAGAATATGTAAAAAACTCAAAAAATAAAGAATCATAAAATGAATGACCCTTTGAAAAATGGACCTGGACCTGAACAGAGAGTTCTCAAAAGAAGAAAAAAAATGGCTAAGAAATATCTTTAAAAGTATTCACCATTCCTAGAAATTAAAATGAAAACAACACTGTTATTTCATTTTATCCCTGTCAGAATGACAACGATAAACAAAGCAACCTACCACCCTCATTCACTACTGTTAGGATTGCACGCTGGTGCAGCCCTTTGGTAATCAGTGTGAAGAATTCCCCAAAATCTAAAAATCTGTATGACCCAGCTATACCACTCACATATGCCCAAGGACTTGACATCCTACTTCACAGACACTTACTCAGTTATGTTCATTGCCGCTTTATTCATAATAGCTGAGAAATGGAAACATCCTAGATGTCCTTCAACCTATGAGTAGATAAAGAAGATAGAGTACAGGCACACTACAGAATACTATTTATTTGTACAGGGAAGTAAGATGGGGTCATTGCCAGCACAGAGGGGCTGAGAGGCAATAGAGAGGGGAGTGGCAGAGTAGAAGTGATCTGACCCTGGAGATGGGAAAGTGGGGGACACACTAAGGATGGAGAGGGAGGTAAATACAGAAAGAGGGAGGAGGGTAAAATAACAAGGCTGTCTGAATAAGTCAAACATGCTATTAACTTTTTATCAAAAACTTCTGTAGTACATATAATTCTGTATATAAATACACATATATAGTTTAAATGAACTTTCCTCTTTTAGGCTGACAATGCTCCCTCCTAGAGCTGAATACCACCTAATAAAACCCCCAATACCAGGCATAAGAAGCCCTATTTTGACTTGGTAAGGGCTGTCTAAGAGACTCCCAAAGCATACAGCCTATTGCTGTTGTCCTTGGTTGCCCCCTAGAAGGTAAGTTCTTACTGATGATGACACCATGTGCTTCAGATACAGGGTCTGGAGGCCTCTGTGCTGGAACTGACCCGAGTGACTCATTACTCAGGACTAACTTTTATGGTACCCGAAGGTGCCATGTAAGCTTCCAAAGGAGAGAGGCTGCCAACAGTATTATCCATCTGTGATGCCTATGAACCACATCAACTACTACCATGGCAAGATAACCCCAAACATGCCATAGTCACACATACACCTTGGCAGTAACCAACAGCTCTCGAATTGGTCTTAAATCCTGTTCAACAAGAGAGAAACCACGGTACTAGAAATCTAGCCAGCTACTCAGTGCTAGTGAAGTCATGGATACTGGAGAACCTCTCACCCCTGCTGACCCAGCACAACCCCTAACGACAACTGGTAAGTGTAGTCCCCACCCCTTGTTAAGGAAACTTCTCTTTACGACAGTCAGAAAACCACAGCACCAAAACCTACAACCAATCAAAATGCAGAGTTGTGGAGCTCCTTCCCAACTGATACATCTACCAGACATTCCCACACCTAAGGTTCAGGAAACATTGTAGAAGAGGGAATTAAAAGACCGAAAGAGCCAAAGGGTCATGGAGTTTGCTGTGAAACTGTGTCTCCTAGGAGTGTCAGAAGCTACACCCATAAAGTCATGCCAACACGACTGCCTAAACCTGAGCTGAATGAGGATGCGAGCAGTAGATATGACATATATATGCAAATGTACATATATGTGTATGTATACACATATGCATGACTGCCTAAACCTGAGCTGAACGAGGATGTGAGCCACAGATGACAAACGGTTGGTGGAGAGTACAGAGGGCCTCAACCTTATACAGAGAATTGTGGTAACTAAAGAATGCCGAGAGCAGGAGAAACAGTCTTTCCCAGGAAAGAGCACACCAGTTTGGTTATCTAATACCAAATGGTTAGTTCTGAAAACATAAGATTATAAGTAACATTATAAATACTGTGGTTATATTAGTAATATGTATGTATACACACACACACACACACACACACACACACATATATGCATGACTGTCTCAACATGAGCTGAACGCGGATGAGAGCAATAGAAATGACAAAGGATTGGTGGAAAGCATATATGCATGTATGTATATATATGTATGTGCACATAGTACCAATGAAAACAGAGGAGTAGGTTTATATACCTCTATATATGCATATATGCATACAGTAACAATAAAAACAGAGACTATGAGCTTGAAAGAGAACAAGGGGGGCACATGGGAAGGTTCTGAGTGAGGAAAAGCGAGGGCAAAATATTGCAATTATAATCTCAAAAATAAAAGAAAAACCTAATTAAAATTTAAAAATTGGTAACATATTTCTGAAATAATTTGAAATTAATTTTACTCTGAATTAGATTTTAACTGCTGTGAAATTTTGTTTTATTCTCCCTCTTACTAAAAATCTTATTGCAGAAATACTTTGAGAAAATTAGGAGGCTGAGAGTGGAAAATTTAAATAGTAACAACCAAAAAAAAAAAAAAGAAGAAAAGAAAGTAAAAGACAAAGAAATTACAGAAACAATGCCTTCCACAATATCCTCAAGAATATGCTAGGAGACCCAACCAAGCAAATGAAAGACTTGCATAATAAAAACTCTAAGACACTGAAGAAGGCATGAAAATATGGGAAGATTTCCCATATTCATGAATTAGTAGAATTAATGATCCTATCAAAAACAATCTACAGATTCAATGCAATCCCCATCAAAATTCCAACACAATTCTTTGCAGAAATTGAAAAAATAATCTTCTACTTTATATGGAAACGAAAAGCCCAGGATGGCTAAAACAATTCTAATTAATAAAAGAGCTGCTAGAGGTATCACTATCTCCAATTTTACTATTTCCAATTTCACAAAGTTGTAGTAATCAAACCAGAATGGTACTGGCATAAAAACAGGCATGTTTATCAACGGAATTGAATTGAAGACCCAGGCATAGGTCTATGCAATCTGATGTTTGATAAGCCAGAAATACACATTGGAGAAAAGACATCTTCAACAAATGGTGCTAGTCAAACTGAATGGTTGCATGTAGAAGAATGCAAATAGATCCGTTCTTATAACCCTGCACAAGACTCCAACTACAAATGGATCAAAGACCTTAAGGTAAGACCAGATACACTGAACCTGATAAGAAAAAAGTAGGGAAAAGCCTTGAACTCAACAGCACTGTTTTAGAAAAGTCTTTCTGAACAGGACAATAGCACAGGCACTAAAAACAACAATTAATACATGCAACCACATGAAGCTGAAATCTTTGTAAAGCAAAGGACATCATTATTTGAGCAAGGCATTTGCATATAGAATGGAACAAAAAGCTTTACCAATTTACATCTGATACTGAGTTAGTATCTAGGATATATAAGAACTAAAAACCCCGAAGATCAAGAAAAAACAATTGAATTAAAAAATGAGGTATAGAATTAAACATAGAGTTCTCAAAAAATGAAATACAAACGACTAAAAACACTTAAAACATTTTCAGCATCCCTAGCAACCAGGAAAATGCAAACTAAAATTACTTTGAGATTTCACTCTTATCCTGGTCAGAATGGCAAGGTAAAAGGGTACAGCACATGCGGTTAAGGAGAATGCCTATTCCTTGCTGCTGGGAGTGCAAACTGACACAATCCCTGTGGAAACCAGTGTGGAGGGTCCTCAAAAAGCTGAAAATAGATTTACCACAAAAATCTTATTACAGAGATACTTGGTCATTCATGTTCAATGTTGATATATTCATAATAGCCAGAAATTGGAAAAAGCCAAGATATTCATCAATTGATAATGGGAATGTGGTACATTTACATAATGGAATATTACCCAGCTGTTTAAAAAGATGAAATCATGAAATTCCCAGGTAAATGGATGGAGCTAGGACAAAACCATCCTGAATGAAGTTACTTAGACCCCCAAAGACAAATATTGCATGTTTTCTCTGATATAGATGTTAGCTTTTAAGTATTGTATTTGTTCAACTTGAATAATCACAGAGTTTAGGTAGCTGTGGGTGAGGAGAAATGGATCTTCTAGGGAGGGCTACTGTGAGCACAACAGCAGTGAACATGGATGAGGAAGTGTCTCTATAGTAGGGTGCAGAGTCCTTTGGGTATATGCCCAGGAGCAGTTAAGCTGGATCTTGAGGTAGATTTATTCCCAGGATCCCAAGGAACCAGCATTCTGATTTCTATGGTGGCTGTACAAGTTTGCACAGCAATGGATAAGTTTCCCCCATTCCTCACATCCTTGTCACATGAGCTTTCATTTGTTTTATTGATCTTGGCCATTCTGACTGGTGTAATATGAAGTAGTTTTGATTTGTATTTCCCTGATGACAAAGGTTGTTGGACATTTTAAAAAGTGTTCCTTAGTAATTTGTGTTTCATCTTTTGAGGCCTCTTTGTTTATTTCTGTACCCCATTTTAATTAGGTTGTTTTCTTTTTGTTTTTTAAAATTATTTTATTTTATAATTAATTTTACATATCAGTCTTGATGACTCATTTTTGAGTTCTTTGTATATTGTAGATATTAACCATCTATTGGATGTGTAATTGGCAAAGATCTTTTCCCATTCTGTAGCCTGCTTCTTTGTCTGAATAATGGTGTCCTTTGCCATACAGAAAGAAGCTTTTCAGTTTCATGAGGTCCCATTTATTAATTGTTGGTCTGTGCCTATGCTATTGGTGTCCTATTCAGAAGGTCTCTTCTATCAGATTCAGGGTATCTGGTTTTCTGTTGAGGTCATTGATCAGGTTGAAATTGAGTTTTGTGCAGGGTATTAAATATGGATCTATTTACATTCCTTTACATGACGAAATGCTAGCCATTTGTTGAAGAGGCTCTCTTTTCCCCCAGTGTGTATTTTTGGCTTATTTGTCACAGATGAGGTGTCTGGAGGTCTGTTAAATTATTTCTGGGTCTTCAGTTCAATCCAGTAGATCAACATGTGCATTTTTATGCCAAGACCATGCTGATTTATTACTATAGCTCTGTAGTAGAAGATGGGATGAAGGATGGTGATACCTCCAGAAGTTCTTTTATTATTTAGGATTATTTTAGCTGTCCTGGGATTTTATGTTTCCATAAGAAACTGAATTTTTTCCTTTCAATTTCTGTGAAGAATTGTGTTGGAATATTGATAGGGATTGTGTTGAATCTGTATATTGCTTTTGATAGGATGACCACTTTCACTATATAAAACTTATCGACATATGAACATGGGAGATCTTTCAATCTTCTGATATCTTCTTCAGTGTCTTAAAGTTTTTTTTTTTTAAAAAAATCATATAAGTCTTTTAGTTGCTTGGTTAGAGTTACCCCAAAATACTGTTTTTTGAGGCTAATGGAAAAAGTAATGCTTCCCTGATTTCTTCCTCAGTTCATTTGCCATTTGTATATAGGAAGGCTACTTATTTTTGTTTGTTAATTTTGCATTCTGCTACTTTGTTCTGTTCTAGAGTTTTCTGGTGTTCTATTAAGTTGTTAATACAAGATATGTCCATTTTTTTTTAACATAGACACTTATTGCTGTGAACTTACCTCTTAGCTCTCATTGTGTTGAAGAAGTTTGGGTATATTGTGTCTTTATTTTCACATTTCTGTCTCACCCCATTTTTTCATTCACTAGTGAGTTATTCAGTTTCCATGAGTTTGTATACTGTCTGTCATTTCTGTTGTTAATATTTAGCTTTAATCCATGGTGGTCTGATAGGACACAGGAGTTATTTCAATTTTCTTGTATCTATTGAGACTTGCTTTGTGTCCAAGTATGTGGTCACTTTTGGATAAAGTTCCATGAGCTGCTGAGAAAAAGGCATATTTTTTTGTGTTTGGGTGAAATGTTCTATAGATATCTGCTAGGTCCATTTGATTTATGACATTATTTAACTCTGGAATTTCTTCTCTGTTTAGTTTATATCTGGATGACCTGTATATGGGCAGAAATAGGGTATTAAAGTTACCCAGTATCACTGTGTGAGGGTCATTATGTGATTTTTAGCTTTAGTACAGTTTCTTTTATGAACTTGAATGCCCTTGTGTTTGGTGCATAAATGTTTAAAATTGCAATATCCTCTGAGTGGATTTTTCTTTTTATGAGTGTATAGTATCCTTCCCTATCTGTCATAATTAGTTTTGGCTTGAAGTCTATTTGTGTCATATATTAAAATGGCCACACTAGCTTTCTTTTTAGCCTTATTTACTTGGGATATCTTTTTCTATCCTTTTACCCTGATGTGATGTCTATCCTTGATGGTAAGGTATGTTTCTTGGATGTAGCAGGAAGACTGATCCATTTTCTAATCAAATCTGTGTCTTTTTACTGGGGAACTGAGACCATTGATATTGAAGATTATCAATGAGCAGTGTTTATTGATTCCTGTTATTTTGTTGTTGTGCTATGGTTCTTCCCATTTTGATTTACTGGTCTGCAATTATTTATTCTTTGTTTTCTTGGGTGTGGTTAACCTCTTCAGATTGAATTCTTTTCTATTGCTTTCTGTAGAGCTGGATTTATAGATTGCTTAAATTTATTTTATCATGGAGTACTTTTCTTCCTCCACTGATTGTGATTGACACTTTCACTGGGGTCTCTTAGAATTTCTAGGATATCTGTCCAGGCCCTTTTGGCTTTTATAGTTTACATTGATTAGTTAAGTGTTATTTTAATGGGACTGCCTTTATATGTTACTTGGTCTTTTTCCCTTGCAACTTTTAATATTCTTTCTTTCTTTTGCTTGTTTAGTGTTTTATAATTTTGTGTTGTGGGGACTTTCTTTTCTTGTCCTGTCTTTATTGTTCTGAATTCCTTTTTGTATTGTAATAGGCATCTCCTTCTTTAGATTAGAAAAAAATTTGTTTTGTTTCTTTGTTTTCTGCTTCCTTTCTTGTCTTCAGACTTAAGTGGCCAAGGGTTCTGGTGATTGGCAAACCTTCAGGTTCAGTAGGGTGTCTCTGCTGTTTGTTGGGCCTTGGGTGCCTAGAACCAGCCTGGCCTCCTGTAAAGCTGACGTCTGGGCCTATGGAGTCTGCTCATCTTCTGATTGATGTGGGTTGTACCTGTGCCTATGGCAGTCTTTATTGCAGCATTTATTCATGTACTCTCTGAGTGCCTTGATCATGTTTATTAATGCTATTTTGAATTCATTGTCTTGTATGTCATATAAATCATTATTGTGTGTGTGGGGACATTACTATGGGAGTACTCATTTTTTGGTAAAGACATTATTTGGTCATTCATATTTGTGTATTAGTTATGGGACCTAGGCATTTGGAGGTAGGTTGTTGAGTAGGTATTTGAGTCTCTGTTTCCAACTTTTAAGGTGGGTGACCAACTGCATGGGTCTTAGGATTCAGTCTTTCATCAATTCAGTGTTGATGTATGAATGGATTATCAGAAGTATTCTCTGCTCATCTTGAACCAAGTAAGGTTTCTAAGCTCAAGAGCATTCCTTCTATAAAGTTAGATGATTTTCACAGCCAGTCTTATGGAATCTGGAAGGAGGTGGTCAGGTCAACTGGTGCTTGCGGAGTTGATGTGAGCCTAGGATTCCACCAGAAAAGGAGTCGTAGGATGGAGCCATAAGGCAGACGGGGGATAGTGGTCCGCAGATAGACTGTAGGAATGGGGAAATGGTTGGAGGTATTAGTGTGGATTTAGTGTCCCTTCCTGCAGAGGTCCTTGAAAGGCATGGGTATTGGAGAGGTTGGTGATAGGAGTCTAGGCTTTCTGCCCATTGATGGGAGGGCACTGGAGCTCAGCTGGGGTGGAAGGGTTTAGCAGAGTGATTCTAGGGACCCTCTTGAAGCAGAGGTATATGGAAGGGGTGCAGGAAGTCAGGTGTGGGACACATGGTCCTCAGGCAGTGGTGCAGTGGTTGGAGTAGCCTGGGTTGTTTGGTGCCCCTTGCTTCAGAGGGGTCGTCTTTTAGACAAAGGAATGAGTGAGGTTTGTGGAGCAAGTCTACTGTTTCTATGTGGAGAAGAAGCCAGGTGTGCACAGCAGGAATAAGTGTGTTGGAAGGAATGGGCAGAGTTGGTGACAGGAACCTCGGCTTCCTGCCTATTGATGAGGGAAAGGGCACTTGGCAGAGATAGATGGGGTTAGTGGCATGAAGCCAGGGGTCCGTCCTATCTTTAGGAGTTCTGGAAGGAGTGCTGGAAGGCAAGAGTCAGCCATCCAGCTATGGTGGCTGTATTAATTTTCTATTGCTGTAATAAAACACCATAAGTCAACTTACAGGAGAAAGAATTTCTTTGGATTTGTGGTTCCAGAGGAATAAGAGTCTATCATGATGTGAGATAGGACTGGAAACTGCAGGCATGATGACTGTAACTGCAGTTCCCATCTTGAACTACAAGCAAGAAGCAAAGAGAGTCAACTGGAAGTGGTGAAGAGTTATTTTTTTACTCTCAAAACCTGTCTCCAGTGATATATTTCCTCCACAAGGCCACACCTCCTAACCCACTTCAAACAGAGCCATCAACTAGGAACTACGTGTTCAAGGACAGGAGTCTCTGGGGACATTCTCATGCAAACTCCCACTGTGGTACATGATAGTAGGAGATGCTGAAGATGTGCTGGCAGGAGGATCATGAGTTCATTAATATATTTTTAAAGAATTTGCATGATTTGTTTCTTGTCCAATTTGGTATGTTACATATCTATATATTTTTAGGGTTTCCCTTTGCAAACTAGGCTAGCTTTGAACTTGTGATTACTCTGCAGCAGCCTCCCAAATGCTGAGACTACAGGCATGCACTATGATGACTGGCTTTTAATTGTTTTTGCTGAATTTCTTACTCTTATTTTGTGTGTGTATATGCTAAATCACATGTTTTAAAATGTTTTATGTATGTAAGTGTTTTGCCTGCAGGTATGTATGTATATCATGTGTATGCCTAGTTTCTGAGGAGGCCAGAAGATGATGTCAGATCCCAGGGAACTGAAGTTACAGAGAGTTGTAAGCTGCTGTGTGGTTACTGGGAACTGAATGCAGGTCCGCTGCAAGAGCAGCAAGTGGAAGCAGATGCAGAAATCCACGGCCAAACCCCAGGTGGAGCTCCAGGAGTCCAACAGGCATGAGAGAGGAGGGATTATATGAGCAAGAGATATCGAGACCATGATTGGAAAAAGCACAGGGACAAATAGCCAAACTAGCGGAAACACATGACCTGTGAACCAGTAGCTGAGGAGCCCCCATGGTACTGGACTAGGCCCCCTGGATAAGTGAGACAGTTGATTAGCTTGAACTGTTTAGGAGGCCCCCAGGCAGTGGGACCAGGACCTCTCCTTGATGCATGAGCTGGCTTTTTGGAACCTAGGGCCTATGCTGGGAAACTTTGCTCAGCCTTGGTGCAGGGAGGAGGGGACTGGGCCTGCCTCAACTGAATCTACCAGGCTGTGCTGATTCCCCAGGGGAGACCTTGCCTTGGAGGAGGTGGCAATGGTGGGTGGGTTGGGGGGGGGGAAGGCTGAGGGGTAGGAGGAGGGAGGACAGGGGAATCTGTGGCTGATATGTAAAATTAAATTAATTATAAAATAAATAAAAAAATATAAAAAAAAAAAGAGCAGTAAGTGCTCTTAGCATTAAGCTACCTCTCCAGCGCCCATGTTTTGCTTTCTAATACCAATTTTACTGTTTCTTCTTTTCCTAATTTAACTCAGGTGTAATGTCTTTGCTGAGGCCGCTTCTCCTGGATGTGGTCCCAACAATTCAACAGACTGCTGCCTTGGCCCTGGGGAGGCTGGCCAATTATAACGATGACTTAGCGGAAGCAGTCGTGAAGGGCGACATTCTCCCGCAGCTTGTCTACTCGTTGGCGGAGCAGAATGTAAGGATGTTTCAAAAGAATTCATGTAGTTTTGGTTTTAGATAAAAATCTGTCAGTTTGGGTACTATTGTGGGTTTGAAGGCATTGTATATTATTTTGATTTGGGTGTGGTGGGCAGCTTCTTTCCATATTGTTAGTTTATGGGGACTATGTAAAGGATTTTCGAAAGCATGCATTAAGTAGTATGTGTGCACATGGGAGCTTTGCACAGAGCTATAGGAGCTGTCTGAGGGGAGAGTGTAAAGTCCCTGGGCAAATAAGCTTTCTGCCATCCTTATATGTAGGTGGTTAGTGGTGAGAGTGAGCCCTGAGGGAGAAAACACCTTTAGTGAAAGGTTTGATAAGCATTTTTTACTAGGTAGACAAACATTTCGAGCCATTAAATGTATCCTCTGAAAGTGTTCCACCCCCACCCCATAGGATGCAGCATTTTTTCTCTACAGTGTTGCCAATTTAGTTTATACAATAGTTAAGAATTTAAGTATTTTTAGACTATTCATTATACTCTGTTAGTTTATCATAACCTAAGTATGACATCATCTTTTCTTGACATCTTTAAGACTAAATTTCTACTTGCATAATGAAACATAGCTCAACTGAAAATTGGGCAAAGGACTTGAATATTTTCTTAAAGAAAATCTTTAAGTAGTCAGTAAGCATGTGAAAAGGAGCTCAATGGTACTAGCAATTAAAAGCTATAAATCAAAAACCACAATGAGATGACACCCCATATCTACTAAGATGAACATAACAAAAAATAATTAAAAAAAGTAATAAGTATTAGTAACGATGAGGAAAAATTGAAACCCTCATGTGCTGGTAGGCATATAAAATGTCACAGTTTCTTTGACAAACCATTTGGCAACACACAATACGATCAATGTATTTACCATCTGATGTGCAGCTCTCCTTCCCATTGTACATCCGAAAGCACTAAACTGTTGTGGCACATGTTCAGACAGCACTACTCAGCATTGTGTGGAAACAGCCCAAAGCCATCAACACATGAATAGCTACACAAAGTGCTGTATCTATACAACAGGATGAAGCACTGATAAATCTGATTTATGACTGTCGAAACATTTTGTTGGGGGCTGAAGAGATGGCTCAGGGGTTAAGACCGCATTCTCCTCTTATAGAGGACCTAAGTTTGGTCCTTAGCACCCATGTCATGTGGTTCACAACCCCCTGTAATGCCAGCTCCAGCAAATCTAATAATTCTGTCCTCACAGGCACCTACATGTACCCACAAACATGTACACACATACGTATAAAAAGTCCTCTAAAAATCCCCAAATCTTTAAAAATGAGAAAGCAGAAATAAAAAAGAAAAAACAAACAAACAAACAAAACACCAAGTGAGAGATGCCAGACCTGAAAAGCTATACGTTATCCAATCCCATTTGTACAAAATGCCCCAAACGTGCAAATTTGTGGAGAGAGAAGCAGACCAGTGGTTTCCAGGGGCCCAGGAGAAGAGGGGAGCAGGAGAGGACTGCTTGCGTCTCTGATCCAGATAAAGGAGATTGTGGTGATGTGACTATGAGCACTGATTTATACGCTTTAGCATGAAAAAGGAAATTTTTATCATCTATTTTATGAGAGAAAAACATCAAAATTGTGCAAATAACTGATTTACTGTTTAGATTTGAGAGTCATTTACTAATGTCTCTGCTCAGAATCACAAGCTTTCACTTTCCTATGCCTGTCCCTTCAGTAGCTACTCTTCTGCTTTCTGTGTCCAGGATTCTTGCTCTCCTCTTGCCTTTCCCGTGCCTTTAATCCCAGCACTCAGGAGGCAGAGCCAGGCAGATCTCTGTAAGTTCGAGGCCAGCCTGGTCTACAGAGTGAGTTCCAGGAAAGGCACAAAGCTACACAGAGAAACCCTGTCTTGAAAAACAAAACAAAACAAAACAAAACAAAACAAAACAAAACAAAACAAAAATAGTTTCACTTAAAACTATTTTACTTTCACTATGACATTTTCAGTTTTGTTGATTCTCATCTTCTCGCCGTGGGAAGTCCTTTCCCTCTGACTCCGTGACCTGAACTACTTTTTCATGTTACTTCTGCCTGATTGGTCTCGCTCTCTTTCCTTTTTTCGTATCTGTAACCACAGTTTCTCCCATGTACGTGTACATATAAACACTGTAAGCCAGGATCTGCACGTGAGACAAGATGTGTGGTTTTTGTCGGCATCTTTAAAAAACTCTCATTAATTATTTGAGAATATCATACAATGTATTTTGATCATATTCAGTCCGTCCCCTGACTCCTCCAATTCAAACACTGCACCTCACCTTCCTAACTCCATCCAGTCCAGGTTGTGTGACCCAAGCACTCCTGGGAGTGAGGCCCTGCTCTGGAACACGATTGGCCCATCCAGGGGGCCATCATTAAAGAAAACTGATTCTCTTTCTCCGAGCTATCAGATCAGTAGCTCCTTAGCTAGTCTTCCGCTGGGATTTTGTGTTCACTTTCCTCCCTCTATGCTGGAGTTATTGTCCAGCTTGAGCTTGCATAGACATTGTGCATGTTTCACAGCCCCTTGAGTTCATTAGTGAAACTGCCTTGTTGTGTCTGGAAAACGGTGTCCTTGATGTTATCTACAACCTCTGGCTCTTGCACCTTTTCTTACACTTCTTCCATGAAGACCCCACAGTATTGGGGGTGGGGTATGATATGTGCATCCCATTTAGGGTTGAACATTCTATACTCTCCTATTCTCTTCATTGACCAGCTAAGGGACTCTGTGTTGTCATTTACTGTGAGGAGAAGTTTCTCTGATGAGAGTTTAGAGATGCACTGATCTATGTGTAAGCAATAAGTCCTTAGGGGTCATTCAAATAATATGTCTATTTATCAGAATAATACTTTTGGATTCTCCCCTAGGGCCTATGACCTATTTAGCCATAGGTTTTTGTCTCCTTTCAGGTGTGGGTTCTATCTCATGGAACAGGTTTAAATCCAATCAGAAAGTGGTTGATTACTTCCACAACATTCATGTCAGTGTATCAACACCAGCATATTTTGTTAGGTCAGTCACTTTGTATTCTATAAGAATGATTACTTTTCTCATATAGGAACTCCCATATCACCTTCAAACACTATGAGAACTAGCCAGGAGGGATGAAGATTCCAAGTGAGAACCAGACTGATTTCCCTATGTTCTATAACTTAACTATGCTGAAAGCAATAGGGTTTTTTCATCAATTTCTGGAGGGTAGCTAAGAGTATTGCAATACCTTGCAATGCCTGTAGATCTATGCTGGCCCACAGGCCAACAACTCTAAAAGAGGTAACCAGTTCCTGGTACTGGGTCTTAATTTGCTGGCATGAAGTGTCTAGTTAGGGTATTGTCCCCCTGCTGTAGCACATCTCCATGAAAACTCCTTAAAAATATATATAATATGTGTTGTGGGATATTTGATCACACCGTGATCTTCGAGATTGCATTATTTAAATAAAATCAACCATAGGTCAAGAGGTGGAGCAAGCAACCAGTTGACTGTAAGTAGCCATAGAGAATGAGGGAAACTGGAAGGGTGGAGAGAGAGACACACACAGGAAGTAGAGGGGAGGGTCATCTGGTTGGAGGAATTTTGTTTCAGATGGCTTAGGAGAGAGCCTTCTTTCTGATATGGTGACAGAGGAGGAAGGCCAGCTGGCTGCTTACTCTGCTCCTCTGAGCTTGCAGGTTTTCACCTCAGCATCTGGCTCTGAGTCTTTATTGGTCAAATTAAAAGATACTTAGTTAAAATGACATTTGCCTCCCTACATAGCTGAGGCAGCGGTGTGGGATGTGAAGGCTCCCCAGGCTGTGACCTCAGCAGCAAGGCAGCAGTGGCTGCAGAGGCACAGTCAGCAGCTGAGGTAGTGATGGAGTCAGGTGCAGCGCTGTGCCACAGATAAAAACAGCATTTATGTATATATTTGGGAAGCTTCAGTAGCAATGAATTTCCATATGGGTTTTCAAAAGGCCTTTAGTGTTAGTTATCCTTCTCTGTATTATCTTCTCTACTCTGACCTGCCACCCACACCCCAACTTACACCTTTCTGTTTCCTAATTCCCTTTAACCCCTTCACACTAGTGCATTCTGTCACCTCTGCCACCTGATTACAATGGTGTTCCAAATGAAGCTCATATATTTGAAGATCCAATTCTAATATCCTTGAATGAGGAAGTGTGTGATATTTGTCTTTCTGAGACTGGATTGCCTCACTCAGAAATATTGTTTCTAGCTTCATACTTTTATATTTGAATTTCATTTTTCTTAAAAGCTAAGTAATAATTCCACTGTGTATAAATGAACACTGTTTTTGTTCATTCCTCAGTTGATGGACATCTAGGTCCTTTGTATTTTCTGGCTATTGTGAATAGAACAGTAACAAATATGGATGAGCAAGTGTCTTTGTAGTAGTGTGTAGAGCTTTATGTCCAAAAGTAGTATAGCTGGATCAGTGGTAGATTCATTTTACTGTTTTGGGAGAACTCCACCCTGATTTCCATAGTTGTTATACCCCTTTTCACTCCCACCATCAGTGAAGGCCTGTTTTCCTTTCTGAAGATCCATGCCAGCATCTGCTGTCATGTTTTATTAATCTTGGACATTGTGATGGGGTGAGATGAAATCTCAGAGTAGTTTAATTTCCCCAATTTCTAAAGGTGTTGAACATTTAACACATGGTTCACAAACATTTAAAAAATTCTCTGTATATTCTGGTTATTAACCTCTGTCAGATGAAATGCTGATATGGTGGTTTGAATAAGAACAACCCCCGTTGGCTCATATATCTGAATGCTTGGTCACCAGGAAGTGGCACTATTTTAAAGGATTACAAGGTATGGCCTTGTTGGAGGAAGTGTGTCACTGGGGGTAGATTTTGAGGTTTCAAAAGCCCATGCTAGACTCTCCTTCTCTCTGCCTATGATTGAATGTAGCCCTCAGCTATTACTCCATTGCCTACCCGCATGCCACCATGTTCCCCACCATGATGATTATGGACTAGAATTCTAAAACTATAAGCAATCCTCAATTAAATACTTTCTTTTCTAAGAGTTGCTGTATGTGGTGCATCTTCACAGCACAGAACAGTGACTCAGACAGAAGTTGGCACCATGGGTGAGGTACTGATGTGAAAGGTCTGACCATGCTTTTGTCATTTGGAAGAATGTGGGAGACTTTGGGACTTTGGACTAGAAAAGCAGTTGAACATTTTGAGAGTGTTTAATAGGCTATTCTAGTAGGAGCATGGAAGACAGTTCTAAGAGTGATGTAAGTTGTAACAGCCCAACTCAAGAGGTTTCAGAAGGTAAGAATATTATTAGTATGTGGCCTAGAAACCATTCTTGTGATATTTTGGCAAAGAATGTGGCTGCTTTTTACCCTTGTCCTAAAGATCTTCCTGGGGATAAATTGAGGATTTTTAGATTAAGGGCACTGGCAGAGGAGATTTCAAGACAGGCTACTATGGATGGTGTCATGTGATTATTAGTGGTCACTCATATACAGACCTATAGTGAAAAGGAGCAAGCTGGACAAAGAGAAATAGAAAATGCACAGTTTGAGGAGAAAAGGAGCATCAACAAAGGTAGCATTGGAGCCAAGTCCTGTACTCAAGGAGATAAAAAGCCTGATGCTAAATGGAATTAAGCAGTGACCTCAGGACAAGACTCTACCACTGTGAAAGGAAATAAAGAAAAGCTTAAGCAGTGAAGGATACCATCAACAACAGAAAGCTGATGTAAATGTAATTAAAGAAGGGGGCCAAGTTCTAGCTCCATCAAGCAGCAGAACTTGGCAGCTTCCACCATGTGGTGCTGTCTTTAGAGTTGAGACTATAAGAAGGGTTGTGGAATATCTCCCCATGGCTAAGGAAAGCCACTGATATCAGGTGTGTGTCAGGGCTGTCCTTGCATGAAGGCCCAGAGAAGCCATTTATGTGAAGCTTTGAAGGTGAAGTCTGATTATGTTGGACACCCCAAGATGTTGGAGATGCTGAAGTTGCACAGTCCTGCCAAGGAGAGCGGCTAATAGGGTGTGGAACCAGTCCAAGGAAGAAAGGTGTGTTGTAGTCAACAAAGCTGAAAGGAGTTGGAGATCTCTCTCTCTCTCTCTCTCTCTCTCTCTCTCTCTCTCTCTCTCTCTCTCTCTCTCCTCTCTCTCCTCGCTCTCTCTTTATTTATTTTACATCCTGACCAGTTTCCCCCTCCTCCAAGTATCTCCCCTCCTCCAATCTGTTCCCACCCCCATCCACTCCTCCTCCATTTCTATCAGAAAAATGCATGGCTCCCATGCATTGGTTTTATGAGGTGGTGCAATGTTATTCATTAAGCAGCACTGTTTACCATGAGAGAAAAGCCACGAGGTACAATAAAACCCTCTATAAGAGTTTGTTAGGAGAAGGAACAGAGGGGAATGTGCTTTAGGCCTATGGAAGGTTGTGCATGGAGAGAGGAAGCAGGAAGAGATGCAGGGGGAGGAGTCTGTTACCTGATTTTTATGGATTCCCCCACATATGCGCATATGGGCTCACATAGCTGTGCCCCACATGCACGTAGATTGTGTGATCATGCTGCACACAAATTATGTGATCACACAGCACACGGATTATGTGATCACACAGTGCACAAATTATGTAGGATGTAAGGGATGACTAAGCCTCTTGCTTAGCTACTGGACAGCGCATGTGCAGTCATGTAGCAAAACCATGGATATCAATCAACAAAACATGGCATATCAAGTTGCAGTAAGACTAAACACCTCTACTGTATTACGGCTGGGCAAGGTAACCCAATATGAGCAATAGTGTCTCAAAAGAGTCAGAGACAGCCCCTGCTCCCACTGTTAGGAGTCCCACAAGAAGACCAATCTATACAACTGTCCCATATATGCAGAAGGCTTAGGTCAGTCCCAAGTGGGCTCCCTGGTTGTCAGTTCAGACTCTGTGAGCTCCTATGAGCCTAATTAGTTGATTCTGTGGGTTTTCTAGTGGTGTCCTTGAACCCTCTGGCTCCTACAGTTCCTCCTCTCTCTCTTCAGCAGAATTCCCTGAGCTGTCCCAACGTTTGGCTGTGGGTCTACATCTGTTTCCATCGGTTGCTGGATGAAACCTCTCTGAGTATAGCAGGATATCATTAGGCACCATTACATTGACATTTTTTTTCTCTAGCCATGTTTGGTTTTATCCTAAGTCTCTGGGCTATCCATCCTCTGGATCCTGATGCTCCAGGCAGTGTCAGGGGTGGGATCACTCTCATGGGCTGTACCTCAGGCTAGACTATTAATTGGTTGGCCATTCACATAATCACCCTTACCCCAGCACATCCCATAGGGCAGGACGGATTGTACTTTGAGGGTTATGTGGCTGGGTTGGTGTCTCAATCCCTCCACTGGAAGTCCACAGGAGATGGCCAGTTGAAGCTACATATTTTCTATTGCTAGGTGTCTTAGCTGGGGTCATCTTGTAGATTTCTGTGAGTTTTCCATGCACCAGTTTCTACCTGACCCTGAAATGACCCCCTTTCCAGTAGTCTTGAAGAGTACTTTCGACATCAGACATGGAGGTACAGAATTTGGAGTTTGCTCAGCTAGTTTTGGTCTTGCTTTGGTTCAGTATTTCCTCACTATGCTCCCTTTCCTCCTTTTTGGAATGGTAATGTATATTCTGTGCGAGTGTATGTTGGAAGTATGTGATCTGCTTTTTGATTTTTTTGCAGAGGGTTATAGTTAAGAGATTACTGTGAATCTCAGGAGAGACTTTGAACTTTGCACGCCCCCATGTTAATGTTTATTGCACTTTTTGTAATTTGTAAATGTACAGATATTTTCATGAGAAATTAAAATTTCACAAAACATTTTATAAAATTCACTAACCAAAATGAGGCAGATACATATAGATGGTAGTCTGAAAATATTTCTTTCCCTCCTCTGTTAAACTGGGATATTTTCTCTCCTCTTTTTAAAAAATTCTTTTCTCATATGCTATATCCTGATTATGGTTTCCTCTTTCTCTGCTCCTCCTAGTTTTTCCCTTCTGCCCCTACCCTCCAGGTCCACTCCCTTTTTGTTTCTCATTAGAAAACAACAGACTGGCCGGGCGTTGGTGGCGCACGCCTTTAATCCCAGCACTCGGGAGGCAGAGGCAGGCGGATCTCTGTGAGTTCGAGGCCAGCCTGGGCTACCAAGTGAGTCCCAGGAAAGGCGCAAAGCTACACAGAGAAACCCTGTCTCGGAAAACCAAAAAAAAAAAAAAAAAAAAAAAGAAAACAACAGACTTTTAAAAGATAACAATAAAACATAACAAAATAAAATATTATAAGATAAAACATAAACCATCACATTGAAGTTGGACAAGACAAACCATGCTAAGGGAAAGAGCCCAGGAGTAGGCACTAGAGTAAGAGACCCACCCAGAAGTCCCATCAAAATACTAAACTGAAAGCTAGACTATGTATGCAGACCCATGTCTGCCTGTTGATTGCTGCCTCAGTCGCTGTGAGTTCATATGAGCTTTGCTCAATTAATTTAGGAGGCTTTGTTATCCTGGTGTCCTCCATCCCCTCTAGCTCTTACGTGCTTTCTACTTCCTCTTCTGTGGGGTTCTCTGAGCTCTGAGGGAAAGGATTTGATGGAGACATCTAATTTAGAGCTGTGTGTTTCAAAGTCTTTCTCTGTGTACTGTCTGGCTGTGGGTCTCTGTATTTGTTCCCATCTACTGCAGGAGCAAGCTTCTCTGGTGATGGATGAGCAAGGAATGGATCTATGAGTATAGCAGAATGTCATTAAGAGTAATTTTTTTTTATTTAAAAAATTTTAGACCATTAATATTCGTTTTTACCCCAGGTCTCTGGGCTATCTGGTGCTGTGGGACGGTCTGTATGTCAAATTGCTCTGATTGGTCAATAAATAAAACACTGGTTGGCCAGTGGCCAGGCAGGAAGTAGGTGGGACAAGGAGAGAGGAGAATTCTGGGAAGTGGAAGGCCGACTCGGAGAGACACTGCAGCCGCTGCCATGACCAGCAGCATGTGAAGACACTGGTAAGCCACCAGCCACGTGGCAAGGTATAGATTTATGGAAATGGTCAATTTAAGCTATAAGAACAGTTAGCAAGAAGCCTGCCACGGCCATACAGTTTGTAAGCAATATAAGTCTCTGTGTTTACTTGGTTGGGTCTGAGCGGCTGTGGGACTGGCGGGTGACAAAGATTTGTCCTGACTGTGGGCAAGGCAGGAAAACTCCAGCTACAATCTGGTCTCTGGTTCTTGGTCACCCAAGCAGCATCAGATATGGGTTCAATCTCATGAAGTGGACTTTAAGACAAACAAGACATTGGTTGGTTGCTACCACAAGCTTTGTGCCACCATTGCCCTTGCATATTTTGCAGGCAGGACAGATTGTATATCAAAGGTTTTGTGACTGGGTTGGTGTTTGTTTCTTTTTTGATAGCCTGCAGATTATCTTCCTGTTCCAAAGACACTAGAAGATGGGTGGAAGGCTTTATGCAGGCACCAGCTCCACCTCTCTATGTTGAATGAGGGTGTGTGTGTGTGTGTGTGTGTGTGTGTGTGTGTTGTCTTTAGCAACAGGGGATGATGTTCATTTTCAGAGAGCAATCTATTATTTTGGCAACCACCTGGGTTGTTTGGAGATTCCCATGGGACCCCTTTGGCCAACAACTTAATTAGATATAACCCAGTCCTAGTACTGGAAGCTTTGGTGACAAGAGATGGCCACATGTTATTCAGCACATACCAGCCATTCAGCCTGGAGTTCTGATGCTGCAGCTGCTGCTAGGGACTCAGATCCTACTCTTTTCATTGCAGGGAGGATTCCAAATCCTCTGCTGCTCTCTCCATGCTGGGGTTCATCCTACCCTAGTGTCCTGTCAGCCAGCAGCTTCCCTTGGGTCCTGTATCACCTCTGCTGCAGTTCTGCCCTTGGGGATGCTGACCTCTGCAGGTACCCTAGTGTCCCTGGAATGCACTCAAACTTAGAGTCCTATTCTCTGGCCCCCTGGTGTGCTCCCCTCAGGCATTCCTCTGTCTGGAGGCTTTGTGTCTTGCACAGCCACCACAGCACCCTGCACTCACCTCCAGCTGCTCTCTCCTCTCTACCCACGCTCTCCTGGGTGTCCTTCACTCAGCTCCAGTCTGGCTCCTGGTGACAGACCTGCTCTGGTTGCTGGGGGTCCAAAGTCTGCTGCACTCTCCAAGCCACTGCCGCTTCTCACTGTGGCTTTTTCATGGCAGAAATTATGCAGACCCCTGATGCTTGAATGCCTTTCTCAGTGTCTGCCACCTCTGCAATGATGCCCCAAGGGTCTCAGTTCCTGACGACTGGCTGGGGCAGTCACTCACACTCTGCTACCTTGGCTTTCTGAAGCTGCTGAAGCTGCCCAGACTGCCAAGTTTGCAGTGGCTGTGAGGTCCTGGATGCTGCTTTATGCATCCCAGGTCCCATCTGTGCTTGGGGAAAAAGTACTCTACCCTAAATTACTTTATATTAAACCTTCACCATATCCCTAGAGCTTATATTTCTCAACCTTCACCAAAACTTTATTAAAACTTTAAACCTAACTTATTAAATAGATAGAGAAACAGAAAAACAGACATAGACAGAGACAGATAGAGATACTTGCTGCAGCCTAAGTTTACTTTGCTTTACCTATATACAGTTTTTGCTCCCGAAGAATAAACTACCACCACCTTAAACTTCATAACCAGACACGCTCAGCTGCTTCCACGGTGCTCCCTACTCTCACTTATTTCCTCTGCACCCAAGTCCCTGTTTAGGCACCGTCTGTGGGAGGCCAGCTCCAACCTTTTCTAGGGTTCCTATGAGAGGAGAGAGGAGTAAAGAAATATTAGGTAGAAAGATCATGGAGAGGAGAAAGACAGAAGCACAGGATAGCTTTGGGAGGATCTGGGTCAATACCCAATTGCTCTTTCTGTTTATTTAAAAGAGCTTTTTATAACACTGTCAAGGGGCAGGGCAAAAGACCTCCCCCTTGCTAGATCAAAGAACACCACACAGACAACTGTAGACCCTTCCAAACACCTGGTGACCACGCCTGTGGTCAAATCATCCCCTTATGCAGCCTTGCTCGGTAAAGCAAGCTCGGATTCTCAGACCCTGAGTAATTTGGGCCTCCACACACCAGGTTTTCCCTCTCCCAGCTCGACCATCCCATTCCCTCATGTTCTCATCCCCCATCCCCTCCCCTCTATGGTTGACCCCCTCTTTCTGAATTTACTCATGGAAATCTCATCTTCCCAAGGTGGTCTATGTGTCCCTCTTAGGGTCATCCTTGTTTTCTAACTTCTCTGGGGCTGTGTTGTAGTCTAGTTATCCTTTGCTTTACATCTAATATCCACTTATGAGTGAGTACATACCATGTTTGTCTTCCTGGGTCTGGGTTACCTCACTCAGGATGATTTTTTTCTATTTCCATCCATTTGCATGCAAATTTTATGATGTCATTGTTTTTGTTTTTACAGCTGAGTACAATTCCATTGTGTATATGTACCACATTTTCTTTATCCATTCTTCAGTTGAGCGGCATCTAGGTTGTTTCCAGGTTCTGACTATTATGAATAATGCTGCTATGAACATAGTTGAGCAAGTGTCCTTGTGGTGTGATTGAGCATCCATTGGGTATATGCCAAGAGTGAAATCATTAGGTCTTGAGATAGATTTATTCCCAATTTTCTGGGAAGTCACCATACTGATTTCCAAAGAGACTGTACTGTCTCTTTTTTTTGCACTTCCACCACAGTGGAGGAATGTTCCCCTTGCTCCACATCCTCTCCAGCATAAGCTGTCTTCAATGTTTTTTATCTTAGCCATTTTGACTGGTGTAAGATGGTATCTCAGAGTTGTTTTGATTTGCATTTCCCTGATGACTAAGGATTTTGAGCGATTCCTTAAAAGTCTTTCAGCCATTTGACATTCTTCTGTTGAGAATTCTGTTTAGATCTGTAGCCCATTTTTTAATTGGATTGATTGATATTTTGATGTCTAGTTTTTTGAGTTCTTTATATATTTTGGATATCAGCCTCTTGTCAGATGTAGGGTTGGTGAAGATCTTTTCCCATTCTGTAGGCTGTCATTTTGTCTTATTGACCATGGCCTTTGCCTTACAGAAGCTTCTCAGTTTCAGGAGGTCCCATTTATTAATTGTTGCCCAGTGTCTGTGCTATTTGTGTTGTTTAGGAAGTGTTCTCCTTTGCCAATGCATTCTAGGCTATTTCCTACTCTATCAGGTTCAGTGTAGCTTGATTTATGTTAAGTTATTTGATCAACTTAGACTTGAATTTTATGCATGGTGACAGATATGGATCTATTTGCAGTCTTCTACATGTTGATACCCAGTTATGCCAGCACCATTTGTTGAAGCTTTCTCTTTCCATTGTAGAGTTTTGGCTTCTTTGTCAAAAATCAGGTATTCATAGTTATGAGGGTTAATGTCAGGGTCTTCAATTTGATTCCATTGGTCCACATGTCAGTTTTTATGCCAATATCAAGCTATTTATATTACTATAGCTCTATAGTAGAGCTTGCTGTCAGGGATGGTGATACCTCCACAGGTTATTGTACAAGATTCTTTTAGCTACCCAGGGTTTTTGTTTTTCCATATGAAGTTGAATATTGTTCTTTCAAGGTTTGTGAAGAATTGTATTGGGATTTTGATGAGGATTGCATTGAATCTGTAGATTGCTTTTGGTAAGATTCCCATTTTTTATTATGTTGGTTCTACCTATCCATGAGCATGGTAGATCTTTCCATTTTCTGATATCTTCTTCAATTTCTTTCTTCAAGGCCTTAATGTTCTTGCCATCCAGGTCTTTCACTTGCTTAGAGTTACCCCAAGGTATTTTATATTATTTGTGGCTGGTAGAATTTTTGGCCTGAAAGCTAAAAGTTTGATCTTTTAGTTTATTTACCATGAAAGTAAAGTACTCACTTAAGCATTGATTTGATAAGCAGAAGAGGAGAATGTCTTCCTTATACTGAATGACCAATACCCCAGGAAATGTAACCAGCATTGGCAAAAGTGCTTTACAGACTAGCTGCAATTGTTTCTGTACTAGACATTGGGCTTGTTTTAATGTGTTTTCTCCCATGAAGAGATCATTGATCAATCTATGTCGAGTAACTGCCAATGTGAGGGAAAATAAACAAAAAATAAACAAACAAATCTAAGCTCTGGGGATCCTAGCTAGCTCATGCTGCAGGTGATGGAGCTCTGCCCACCATCCCTAGGAACTCAGGTGTTGCCACTCTGCCTGGTGGGCCCTGTATGGAAAGGGCTGATAGACACAAGCAACCACAGAGCTTTGAATTCCAAAATGATCCTGCAGGACTCAGGCCCCCAAAGTGTGTGATTGGCCTGGAAGTCTAATGACTACAGAGTCCATTCTGCCCACCCTGCCAAGATGTGTCCAGAAAAAAAATTCTGTTCCTCTTCATTTAGTAAAAATATCTGACAAAGATTTTATGTTCCCTTTCATGGGTGCTCATTCATTAGTTCCTATGCATATAAAGTTGCAGAGCTCTAGCTCGGAATTATTTTTTTTTTGTGGATATTAACAAACATTTCAATAATTGTACAAAAATGATTTGTTGAAAAGGACTGAGAGGAACCCAGGTTCATCGCACTTTTTCACTTAAGGTCTCAGATCCTTTACAGTGAGAGACTCAAGTTTTCTGCACCCCTAATTTTTTCAAAGAAATCTTGTCTTTTCCTGAGGTTGTACTCCCACATCTGGTGCCAGTTACAGGGGTCCCTCTAGGCACCACAGCTGGCAGGGAAATGAACCTTGAAGAGTGAAAATGAAAACTCTGTTCAGCACTACCTAGTCAGATTAGGTCACATAGAGAGTCTGATGCCAAGGGCTATATTGCTGGAATATTTAAACACAGCACAAAATGGAAAAAAAAAATTTCCTGGTGCAATATAATCCCTGTTGTGCAAGGAGACATACTTACATTGAAACTCTAAGTATGTGTCATTTCTTCTAAGAAGATGGGTTCTAGAGATAGACTACATGTATTTAGCTTAAGGGCCTAGGTAAGGATATGTATGGCATGGGAAGAATATCAGCCATAGGATAGACAGCATAGAGGTCACTTAGGCTATTAGCCACCTACAGTCCTGGTTGTGGGAACTGGACATTGCCTGGCCCTTTGGATAACACAGATCACTAGGCTGGTAATCCCCTCCAATTCCCAGCCTTTTATATTGGATAAAAAGTTATATGCCCTTTCCTTTGAGAGGACAATCATGTGTGTCTAATGTTCCTGGTTTCCCCGGAGATCTCTGGGCACAAGGACCTTCATGCGCACTGGTTCATATATGCAACTGCATTGCTGTGTCCAGAAACACATTTCTAAGAGGATCAAATGATTTATATTCTATTGTTTAGCCTATTTCCTTATCAGGAGAAAATTAAAATGTGACTATTTTACCTTTATGTTTATGTGGTGTCTGCTAAGAACATCCTGAAACATGATTGTTATTTCAGGGTAACTTGGGATTCCAGAAAAACTAGTTGAGGTCACCAAAGTACTGCCATGTCTAGAGACTGAAGACAAGTAAGGGACATGAATTAGTTGGCAGAGAGTACAGTGAAATATTGAACAATCTGTGTTCCCGTGAGTTAAATAATGCCTTCACTATCATGAAATCTCATTACTTTGTGAAATTATGGAAATAATTATGTTTACATTTAATTTTTACAGTTTTCAAATGCATACTCAAGTGTAAGACAATTGAAAATGTCATTTTAAACATACCTTATTTTCAGTTTACCAAAGAGGAGCAATGGAGGACTTTCAAAGCATCAAAGTGATTTTTCAGGTTAAGATTTACCTTTTGTATTCCAGATCTCTTGAGCTTCCTTAATGTTAATTTTTAAGCCATTTTGGTCTGTTCTTTTTTTTTTTTCCTGATAGCGTTTCTACAAGAAAGCAGCTGCCTTTGTGCTGAGAGCAGTTGGTAAACATTCTCCGCAGCTAGCCCAGGCCATAGTTGACTGTGGAGCTCTGGACACACTGGTGATATGCTTGGAGGATTTTGACCCTGGAGTCAAGGAGGCTGCAGCCTGGGCACTTGGATATATTGCAAGACATAATACAGGTAATGGAGCATATTTGAAAACAGGGTAACTCCAGATTTATTACATGAATCCAGTTTCAATAAACAGTAGATTGAGTTTAGGGTGATTGTGTACATGATGAGAAATCAGGGTTGAATGATAGTTTATTTGGATCACATACCCACAACATGCTCATACATATTAGTCTTTTTTTTTTTTTTTGCGGTGGCGGCGGCGGGGGGGTGGGAGGGGAGAGGATTCTTTACAAAAATTTTATTTGTGATTTTATTTATTTATAAAAGTACATTACATTAGTATTGCAAATAAAGACACATTTTCTCTAAAAGATGTCTACCTAATCATCTATTTTACCTCATGATTAACTTCCTATGTTAATACAAAGACAAAATCTTTTCTTTCTGCTTTGAAAGGTATCTTAATAGAATATGTCCATTAATCTTTGCCTGGAAAGTAGTGGCTTCCTATTGGTTGGGTTTAGAAAGCAATTGGAATTCTTTTTTCTCTTACCAAAAGGTCATTAAACCTTGAACTTAAATACAACTTACTATAATTTGCAATCTCTCCCCGAGTCTCTTTTATTATATACAATCTCTTTCTTAAAATAACTATTACATTTTAAAACATTCAAGCATTACTTAGGAAATGATTAAGGAATCTAAAATTAGTTTACTATTTTAATAACTTAACAGTTACTTTCTATTAATAATCAAAAAATAAAAATTATATGGATTGAGAATGAACTAATGGTAAGAGGATGAATTCTGAGAACTGATACATTTTAGAATCTTGCCTGAGTCCTTTCAAATACTTAAAATGTTAAGAATACAATTTTCACAGTAAAAAGGATTTGATTTGTTTTCAGTATGAAAATACTTTTAATTTCTTTGCTGCAGGCACAATGGCATCCAAGTCATCAATTTTAAGATCAAACTCTTGAAATGCTGGAAAAAATGCCTCATGTTCTTCTAATTTGTTGATAATGCTTTGTAGGTCTTCCAGTCCTAATACTTGTTTAACCTCCTTATTCACATCCTCATTAATTATCTTACACAGTTTTCCAACTGTGCTGACCACTACACACAATGAGGATGTACTGTCTAATTCTAAGAGCTCCTGGAGGTTTCTCACAGTGTTTCTCACACTTCATTCATTTGGGGGTAGACTCCATTTAAAGACTGCACATCAAAAAGCTTTTGGAAGTGAGAAACAATAGCTTGCAAAGTTTGAAAGTTTGGCATGTTGCTGCTCTCCTTCTCATTTCCAATCTCTTCCAACATGGTATCTACCATAAACAACAGATCTTCTACTTTGACACCTTCATTTTCATCTGGTTTCTTTAAATTATGCCAAGGTACCAGTTCTGCAGACAGTGTTTTTAAAGATTTATGCAAACCCTTTAAGGATGTAAGTTCATCTGCCCACATTTCTATTATAGGAACAAGATGTTCAAATCCACAATCTTGAACAATATCTTTATTGAAGTTTTGGGCTCCTCCCGTGCTCCTTTTATAAATAATTACTGGAGCTCAAGGATTGTGCCTAATTGAATTTCAGCACCTGAAAGTATCTCTGGTCAATTAGATATGCTTCTGCTGTCTTTTGGGGGCTCATCTTTTTTCTCCATGTCATCAACCTTTTTTTGACCAATAATCTCTTGTAATTTGATGCTTTTCTTAAGGGCCTTTTCCAGTTTCTTCACCTGTTGTTTATAAAGTTTTAATTCATGTTCTGTGGGCCTGTTTTCCAGATCCTTTTGGAGGCTCAGATTTTCACCTAAAAGTGTGTCAATCTTGGATTTTGATTCCTTAAGTTGATTCTGTAACATCAGAAGGCTTTTATAACTTGGTGAGGCATACAGGTTTCTGTGGTCTTTTTCTTCTGACTGACTGTCATCTTTCTTACATTGTCTTTGTGTATGGAATTTTCGAAGTTTAGATTCATAGTAATCAATTAGACAAAGCAATTGTTTATCCAAGACTGTGTGAGGAACTCTCTTGCAGAGATGGGCAAACACTCTGTTTTGAGTGACAACATGCTCTTTTTCCTCTTTGGTTAATCTGTAGATATGCTTCTGCAAAGAAGCAATGGTCTCTTCTTGCTCCATTCGTTTTTTTCTTATAGTGCTGGCATTTCATCTGTAACAGTTTATGCTCCTTTTGAAGGTATTTTATTCTATTTTGTTGCTGGCAAACCCTGTTTAGGGACTCATCTTATAATTCATCAATTTTGCATTTCATGCTGTCCATAATCTGCTCCAGGTCATTGGCTCGATGTTCCTGGTGTCGCTCAGTTCTGTTCTAGCTGAAGCTCACTTTTAGGCTGCTGGTTCCTCTCTATGAGCTCCCATATCATGCTCTGCTGACATGTTGTTTCTTCCATCAACATTCTAAAATTCTACCTCATTCTTTATGATGATTGTTTGTCAAAAACACTGAGATCTTTGAGATTGGTTCTTTTGTTGCTGTTATTTTTGGGTTTTTTGTTGTTGTTCTTTGTTTTTTGTTTTTTAATGATGGGAACAAAAATATACCTAAAAGTGAAGCTTCTGGAAAAACCATTTGTTCCTCCCTGTCTTGTGTCTTTTCCCAAACTTGACCTTGGCCTCCTACCTGGCCTTGCGTTTCAGGGCTGGGTCTCTAAAGACATCCTTGTTGACAGCTGTTTTGTCCAAGGGGATGTCCACAGAGTACCTTGTGGGCATTAGGTGATTGTAGTTATAAACTTTCACAAAGGACTTTGACCTCTTGGTGATTTTCTTCATGCCCATGGCAGCTGTCACTTTTTGGGGATAGCGGTCAATTACAGCAAAAACAAGTTCAAACAATATTGTTCATCTAAAGAAAATGTCATGATGTACACACAGTGACATAAAACCAAGCTGAAGCCTTAGACTAAGAGATTTCAGGTGCTCTCAGCAGAGAACATAGGAATAAGATGGGAATATAGAAATAAAAGGTTATGAGCTTAAAAGATGGATGCTGACAGCCATCAGCTCTGCCAGTAAATAGAGATGAACTTTTAACTAGGCCTTTCTTTGTTTTAGATGGGCAGCTCTGTCAGCAGCCCAAATGTTAGTTTTCTGTGATTGCTCTCTGTAGTCCTGGGGTTAGCTATTCTTGATAACCCCACCACCACTTGATAACCCCAACCACTCACAACTGAAATCAAAGTTAACTTTTTCATTTTTCTTTATTAAGAAAATTTCTACTCACTCCACATACCACCCACAGATTCCCCCTCCTCCCTCCTCCCACCTCCTAGCCCTCTCTCCCAAGCCACCCTGCATCCCCACATCCCCCAAATCAAGATCTCCTATGGGGAGACAGCAGAGCCCGGCACACTGAGCTTAGGCAGATCCAAGCCCCTTCACACTGCACCAAAGCTACGCAAGTTTGTCCAGTGAGGCAGATGCAGAGGTCTGCTGAGAGCACCTGAAATCCCTTAGTCTAAGGCTTCAGCTTGGTTTTATGTCACTGTGTGTACATCATGACATTTTCTTTAGATGAACAATATTGTTTGAACTTGTTTTATTTTCTAGACATTAGTATCCCATGACTCTGGCATCTCCAACATCCTGTGGTCTCCAACATAATCCAGGCTTCACCTTCACAGCTTCACACAATGGCTTCTCCAAGGCTCAATGTGGGAACTCTCCTGCCACATGCCTGGCCTCAGCAACTTTCCCTGTGGGAAAATTCTACAAACTCTTTACTCCTGTATCTGCCACGACTCTAAAGCAGGAACCAGGTGGCAGATGCTGCACCTTCTGCTGCTTGCCTGGGATGGATCCTGGCCCCCTTCTTGAATTACATTTGCATAAGCCTTGATTTGTTGTTGCTCTTTAGCAACAGGTAATTCCTTAGAGCAGTTCTTTCAGCCGGTGGGGTCTTGCCCCGAGGGCACCACTCCCTTTATTTCCTCTCTCCTTATCTCTTTCAGTACAGACTTCACTCTAACATCAACGTTCCTGATGCTCTTTTCTCCTCAAACGGGGCATTTTGTATTTCTTTTGCTCCACTTGTTCTTTTTCATTGTAAATCTGCATAAGAGTGTTTACTAATAACCATATGGTAGCGTCAATGTTAGGCTACCTCGAAATCTCCTCTGCCAACAAAATTAATTCAAAACTCTTCTATTTAGCTTCAGGCAGATTCTTAGGACAAGAGCAGAGAGCAGCCACATGCTTTGCCAAAATATCACAAGAATGGTCTCTACCCCAGTTGCTGGTATTGTTCCCTTGTGAAACCTTGAGCTGGGCCCCCACAGTTTGCATAGTTCTCAGCTCTGTTGTCTTCCATGTCCTAACAGGATGGTTCATTAAGCCCTACTTACATTGTCCAACTGCTTTCCTAGTTCAAAGTCCTAAAGTCTTCCATTTCCCTCAAAGTAACAACACAGTCAAGACTGCCACAGAAATACCCCACTCCTAGTACCAATTTTTGTCTTAATTACTATTCTGTTGTCATGAAAAAACCACCATGACCAAAACAACTTACAGAAGAAAGAGTTTCCTGGTGGCTGACAGTTTCTGAAGGTGAGTCCATGATCATCGTGTCAGGGAGCATGGCGGCAGGCAGGCAGGCAGGCAGGCGTAGTGCTGGATCAGTAGCTGAGAGTTCACATAGAACCCACAACCACAAGGCAGAGAGAAAGCTAACTGTGGAATGACATGGGCTTTTGAAACCTCAAAGCCCAGCCCAACATACACACCTCTTCCAACAAGGTCACACCTCCTAATCTTCCCGAAAGAGTTCCACCAGTTGGGAACCAAGTATGCAAACATATGAGCATATGGGGGTGGGCACTCTCATTGGAACCACCACAGGCACCGCTCCCTGGGAAGTATAAGATAGCTAACTAAGCATGAGCCAGTGTGTGAGGTAGAAAGCAGTGCTCCTACACAGTTTTTACTTAAAGTTCCTGCCATGACTTACCTCAATGAAAAACTGTAACCTGTAAGCTTAAATAAACCTTTTCCTTCCCTTAATTGTTTTTGATCAGAAATGAAGTTAGAACAACAGTCCACAGGAAAATAGGAACTATACTGTATTATGCTAGCTGACATATTTTGGGTGCCCATTTTGATCTTTTTATTTTATTTTATAATTAATTTAATTTTACATATCAGCCACAGATTCCTCTGTCCTCCTTCCTCCCCCCAATCCACCCCCCCATTTCCGCCTCCTCCAAGGCAAGGTCTCCCCTGGGGATTCAGCTCAGCCTGGTAGATTCAGCTGAGGCAGGTGCAGTTCCCTCCTCCCTTCACCTAGGCTGAACAAAGTGTCCCAGCATAGGCCCTAGGTTCCAAAAAGCCAACTCATGCACTAAAGACAGGTCCTGGCTCCAATGCCTGGGGGGCCTCCCAAACAGTTCAAGCTAATCAACTGTCCCACTTATCCAGAGGGCCTGGTCCAGTTCCATGGGGGCTCCTCAGCTATTGGTTCACAGTTCATGTGTTTCCACTAGTTTGGCTATTTGTCCCTGTGCTTTTTCTAATCATGCTCTCAATATCTCTTGCTCATATAATCCCTCCTCTCTCTTGCTGATTGGACTCCTGGAGCTCTACCTGGGGCTTGGCCGTGGATCTCTGCATCTGCCTTCCATCAGTCACTGGATGAGAGTTCTATCACAACAGTTAGGGTGTTTAGCTATCTGATCACCAGAGTAGGTCAGTTCAGACTTTCTCTCGACCATTGCCAGCAGTCTATTGTGGAAGTATCTTTGTGGATTTCTGGGGACCTCTTTAGCACTCTGCTTCTTCCTATTCCCATGGGGTCTTCATTTATCATGGTATCTCTTTCCTTGTTCTCCCTCTCTGTTCTTGATCCAGCTGGGATCTCCCACTCCCCTAAGCTCTCTTTCCCCCAACCCTTGCCCTTTATCCACCCCCCCCCCACATCCAGTTTGCTCATGTAGATCTCATCCATTTCTCTGTCATTGGGCAATCCTTGTGTGTTTCTTAGGGTCCTCTTTACTAGGTAGCCTCCCTGGAGTTGTGAGTAGCAGTCTGGTCATCCTTTGCTTTACATCTAGTATCCACCTATGAGTAACTTTGTCTTTCTGAGTTTGGATTCCATGTTTGTCTTTCTGAGTCTGGATTACCTCACTCAGGGTGATTTTTTTTCCTAGATCCATCCATTTGCCTGTAAACTTCATAATATCATTGTTTTTCTTTGCTGAGTAGTACTCCATCAGAATGGCTAAGATCAAAAACACTGAAGACAGCTTATGTTGGAGAGGATGTGGAGCAAGGGGAACTCTCCTCCACTGCTGTTGGGAATGCAAAGTTGCATGGCCACTTTGCAAATCAATATGGTGTTTTCTTAGAAAATTGGGAATCAACCTCCCTCAAGACCCAGCTATACCACTCCTGGGCATATACCCAAGAAATGCTCAATCATACCACAAGAGCACTTGCTCAGCTATGTTCATAGCAGTATTGTTTGTAATAACCAGAACCTGGAAACAACCTAGATGCCCTTCAACTGAAGAATGGATAAATAAAATGTGGTACATATACCCATTTTGACCTTTTTTTTTTCAAGACAGGGTTTCTCTGTGTAGCTTTGTGCCTTTCCTGGAACTCGCTTTGGAGACCAGGCTGGCTTCAAACTCACAGAGATCCGCCTGGCTCTGCCTCCCAAGTGCTGGGATTAAAGGCGTGTGCCACCACTGCCTGGCCCCATTTTGATCTTATAGGTGGCTTTAGATAAATGACCCAGGTTACTTTACAAGTAAGCTAATTGTCTTAAAGCATTTTACTTATGATAGAATATCTGATGGTCCAAATGTAGTGATTTATGGTATAATGCTATGTCTCTTTTGTCAACATGGTGACCATTAGTCACATTTGACTTTGTTCACATCAGCTGTGACTAGTGAATTTTTTCACCTTTAATTCAACTAAAAACTGATTCTCAACTTAAATATTTAGATTAGCCTCTTTTTCTTTGATTTTTATCATCACACACACACATATGTATACACACAACCTCCCCAGTGTGGTTTTGTTGTTTGTGTGTATGTGGTTTCAGGGCTGACCAGTTTGTACTGGATAACCAACTGGGAGACTCGTCCCTGGGAGTAGCTAAGTCTCCTTGTTTCAGCAGTCATTCATTGCCTGTAGTTCTTTGTCTAGGAGTAAGACCCCAGGAGATTTCCCCCTACTGAACCAGCATGTCTATCGATACTGTCATTGTTCAGGCATTGTCTGTGCGGCATTCTAGAAGAGGCAGCTCTCACAGCAGACTTCCTGATATTCTGGCTTTTATCATCATTTTACTCCCGCTTCCATGTGTTCTCTGAGCCATGGATGCAGGAGCTGTAATGCAGATGTATCCACTGGGGCCGGGCTTCCCACAATCTAGGAAGAAATGAGATGGCTAAGTAGTACCTCAAAAAGTGTTCATCATCCTCAGCAATTAGAGAAATTAAAACAAGTGTGAGATTTCTTCTTACTCCAGTCAGAATGGCAAAGATCAACAAAACAATGAACAGCAAATGCTAGAGGGGACGTGGGGAAAAGGGAATCCTCATTCACCTTTAATGGGAAAGCAAACTGGTGCGGCTATTCTAGAAGTCATTATGGAGAATCCCAACAATAGTAAAAAATAAATCTACCGTATGACCCAGCTATGTCACTTCTTGGCATATGATCAAAGGACTCCACATCCTAAAATCTACAGATTGTTGCTTAGCCACATTCATTGATGCCTTTTTCATAGTAGTTAGGAAATGGAAACAACCTAAATGTCCTTCAACCAATGCATGGATAAAGAAAATATAGTACATATGCACTATGAAATACTATTCAGCTATAAGGAAAAATGAAATCATGCAAATTGCAAGTAAAAGGATGGAACTAGAAAAGATTATATTAAGTGAGGTAGCCCAGACCAAGAAAGACAAGTACTTCATGTTCTCGCTCATCTGCAGTTCCTAGTTCTAGATCTTCAGAAGTTAGTGTATGACCTGGAATGACCGCAGAAGTCAGGGGCTTGAGAGGGGAAGAGCAGGATGCGGGCTGTGAAGTACTTGCTCTGGAGCTTCTTTACTCAGCCTAGTTTCAGCCGTTGAAGTAAAGTGTGAGCTGGAGGAACAGCTCAGCGGGTAAAGGACTCTGCACCAACTCTGATGACCTGATTTCAGGTAGAACTAAGTCTTGAAAGATGTTCTCTGACCCACATGTGTGCACATTGACCTGGCACCTGTAATCATGTACATACCCCCTCTCTCTCATGCCCGCATGCGCGCGCGTGCACATACACACACATACACAAACACTCAAAAACAACCAAACCAAACCAAACAACAGCAGCAGCAGCAGCAACAACAACATATGGCTTCAAGACTTTAAAGTGGAAAGACTGTCGTTTTTTCCTGTCCAGAAATCCTTCCATAGGTGATTTAAGAAAGCATAAAATTTAATCTGAGGTTGTATAATAGAGGCATTCTTCTCTGCTTTGTCCTCCTTTTCAGCCAACGTGAGTTAGTTCTTTATATATACTTTTTATTAAAAACATTTTTCACCGGGCGGTGGTGGCGCACACCTGTAATCCCAGCACTCGGGAGGCAGAGGCAGGCGGATCTCTGTGAGTTCGAGGCCAGCCTGGGTTACCGAGTTAGTTCCAGGGAAAGGCGCAAAGCTACACAGGGAAACCCTGTCTTGAAAAACAAAAAAAAAAAAAAAAAAAAAAAATTTTCATACAATATATTCTGATCATAGTTTCCCTCTCCGTGATCCTCCGAGATCCTCCCCATATCCTCATCCACCTACTCCATACCTTCTTTCTCTCTCTTTAGAGAACAAGCAAACAAACAAACCAGAACCAACAAAAAGAAAGAAAGGAGAGAAGGAAAGAAAGGAAGGGCACAAGACACTCACACAGAAGCCATAAAAACACTAAATTGGAAACCATAATGTTCAAGCAGAAATCAAGTAAGATTAAAAATGCCCAAACAAAGCCGTATGAGACAAAAGTCTACAAAAATAAAGAGTTCATTTTGTGTTAGCCCTCTGCTGCTGAGCATGAGGCCTGCTTTTAAGTGTGGTTTATATACCCAGTGAGACTCCGCTGAAGAAAACCCATTTTCCATTTGCAAACAGATGACAATTGGAGATAGCTTTTTGGTTAAGGATGGGAGCTCTTGTTTACTTCCCTGTCTCAGTGCTTGAACTCCATGGGCTTGAACCTGTGCAGGCACTGTGCATGCTGCCACAGTCTCTGAGATCTTATGTGTGTCCGTCTGCTGTGTCTGCAAGACTCTGTTTCCTTGGAGTCATCCATCCCCTCTGGCTCTTGCAATCTTTCTGTCTCCTCTTCCTCGTAACTCCCTGAGCCCTGAATGGAGGGGTTTGACTAGACACACCATTTGGGACCGTGTGTCCCAAAGTCTCTCAGTCTCTGCACATTGTCCAGTTGGGGGTCTCTTTGTTAGTTCTCATCTAGTGTAAGAGGAAGCTCCTCTGGTGATGTCTGAGTGAGACACTGATCTGAGTCAATTCTAATCCCGCTCATCCAGTGTTGGTGCTAACTTTATGAATGTTGTAGATCTTCAAAGTCCTCCCTTTTACCTGTGTTCTCTTCTGTAAACCTTAAGCTTGTACTGAGAATTTTGATTATTAAAGGTAAAGATTTTGATCCACTTCACTTTACAGCTGTTGGTTCAAAATCGGTACAAGTCAGTCCAGCCCCAGTGTGTTAGGAAAAGAACCAAATAAGCCAAAAACTCCAGGCAGGTCCTAAGGAAGCACAGGCATTCGAAGAGTTATGAAGAAAATGCTTGTTTATCCCAGTCTCACATATTGCTATTATCTAAAAATGGTATGTGTATCAGCCTTATAGTTCTGTTAGAAACAATTACAGAAAGCTCCAGGAGATGGAGGAGTGTTACGGGATGGCATCTCGTGTGCCTCCTGCGGCTCAAGGGGGAGTAGCCTACCCACAGTGATGAGGTCATCAGGGGCAAATATTCCTGTACTGAAAACACTTGGCTGTCAGAGACTACATTAAGTTCTCTAGCTGTATGTAATAAATGGCTTAATAGTCATGCAAGTTCATTCTCTATTACATCTAAAAATGCTAACAATGAAGTAACTTTTAACATTTAAAAATGTAATATTTCTGAGCCTGACAACCTAAGCTTGATTAACAGAACCCACGTAGTCAAAGCAGACAACTGATTCTACAAGCTTTCTGCTGACTTCCACATGTGTGTCATGCGCACACACAAACACATTCACATACACACACAAAATAAATTAATAAATGTAAAAAGATAACCTTTTAAATAAGGGCATAAATAAAAGCAGCAACTAAAGTACGAATAAATGGATGTTTCTAGTATATAATACTAATTCTTAAAAATCTTATGTACATGTATCTGTCTGTTTGAGTATATGTCATATATGTAGGTGCCCACAGAAGCCTGAAAGAGTGTAAGACTCCCTGAATCTGGAGCCGTGAGCTGTGTGCTGTGGGTTCTGCAAAGCAAACTCAGGTCCTCTAAAAGAGCAGTTAGCACTCTTAACCACTGAGTCATCTTTCCAGCCCTAGTAATTAAAAAACAAACAAACAAACAAACAAACCAAAAACCTTCATGTAGCAGGCTTTTTTTTGGACTGCCAGCCACCAAATCATGACACAGAGACTTATTATTAATTATGAATGCTCAGCCTTATCTTAGTCTTGTTTTTATCTAGCTTTTTTTTAAAAAAAAAAAAAAACAACTTAAATCAACCCATTTCTATTAATTTCTGTGCTGCCTGGAGGCTGGTTTACCTCATCAACATACTTTCCATCCTGTTTTTCTGCTTCCTCCCTGACTGGCTGGCATCCTTTTTCTCTTTGCCTGCCAGCCCCGCCTATCCCTTCTCTGCCTAGCTATTGGCCATTCAGCTTTTTATTAGACCAATCAGGTACCTTAGGCAGGTATGGTAAAACAGCAACACATCCTTACATAGTTAAACAAATGCAACACATCTTTACATAGTTAAACAAATATTCTATTCCACAACACCTTCATTTTTATTTTATGTAATTTCTTGCATGTATGTCTGTGTACTACATGTGTGCTGTACTGTGGTGGCCAGAAGAGAGTGCTAGATTCCCTGGGACTGGAGTTACAGATGGTGTGAGCTGCCATGTTGCTGCTGGGAATCAAACCTGGGTCATTTTAACCGCTGAACTATTTTTTTAGCCCTAATATCAGTAATTCTTTAAATTAAAAGTTCTTTAAATCATCCTTAAAAAGAATGATCAACTCACGTCTCAGGGCAAAGGAATGTTCTACTTACTCTTCCACTCTGTGAACTTTGGTGGGTTCTTTGCATATTTTAATGAGCTATTTTCAAAAACGAATAAAACAAAACCCCAAGACCCCCCCAAAAAAGAATGATCAAATAACCTGTCATGCTTAGTTTTTTAATCAGTCTTGAAAATTTCGTTCAATGTGTTTTGATCATATTCACTCCTCCTTCAGCTCCTCCAGATACACCAACCCTTCCTTCCATATCTACCCAAATTTATGTCAACTTTTAAAAAATATATATCCATGAAGTTCAATTTCTGCTGCTCATATATTCCTGATGTGTGGCCTTTAGCTGGAAAATGCTCAACTTACTAGGAGATATACTCTACAAGAAAACCAACTCTACCTCTCCTAGCAGCTAGGGATGGGACTTCTTGTTTACCTCCCCTCTGCATGTTGGGATTTGTCTGGCTAAGCTTGCACAGGTCTTGTCTATATAGACTGTCATGACTGCTGTGAGTTCAAATGTGCAGCTGCCCCTCTTATGTCCAGTAAAGGATAAAATGTGGGGGTTGGAGATTTAGTTCAGTGGTAGAGCACTTGCCTAGCAAGTGCAAGGCCCTGGGTTCGGTCCTCAGCTCTGAAAAAAAAAAGGATAAAATGTGTTGGAGTATAAAGAGAAATAATTTGTTTTACAAAAGATGTTTATGTTCTTGTTAATGGTTTATTTATTTATTTATGCTGGGGGTGGAACCCAGGGCCTCAGTCATGCTTGGCAAGTGCCCTGCACTAAACTCCATCTCCAGCCCTAATTGTATTTTTAAAGAGTTGTAGTTTACTTTTAGAAACCATATATGAGACTGGAAACACATGAGTTGGTGAATTAGTATCATTTTCATGAGAGAAATGTTAGGCCTGTTACATTCCAGTAGACACATATTAAGAAGATATAATTTAAGTCAAATGGACTTTTTTTTGTTGAACTTGAACTTTTTAGTTTTTCTGATAATTTCATACATGAGATTGCATTTTTATCATTTCTACCCCCTTTCCCCATACATCTCCTACCACACACTTATACTTCCTCTCAAATTCTTTAATTATTATTATTTCACACACACACACACACACACACACACACACATACACACACACACACACACCATATTGAATCTATCTAGTGTTGCTCTTCTGTATGTATACTTAAGGCTGAACACTTGATATTAGATAACCAATCAGGGAGCTTGTCCCTGGAGAAAACTGATTCTACCTCTCTCAGCAACCAGTGTTTGCCTGTAGCTCTTCATCTAGGGTGGAGTCTTATGAAATTTCCCGTATCCATTTTGGTATGTCAGCTTGTATCATTATTATGGAGGTCTTGTTTTGGCAAGACCTATATTGTTGAGGTTTTATAGGTACAGTTTGCCTAGAAGACACAATCTTGCAGCAGATGTGCTGGACTTCTGGCTCTTACAATCTTTCTGCCACCTCTTCTGTGATTTTTTCCCCCCTGATCTTCAGGTATAGGAGTTGCAATGTGGATATATCATTTGGGGCTGGGTTTCCCATGGTTGGTCAGTTATTCTCTACATGTAACCAATCATGATCTCTATAAAAATTTCCTTTGCCAAGTACAAGGACAAGTACTTAGAATACAGTTATAGATTGTATTGGTTTGGGAAAATGGTGGGGTCTCGGGTCTCTATAACCTCTCTAGCCAGTAGTAGTTGTTTAGGGTTACAGTACCTGCCATGAATTCCCTCCTGTTGATCAGACCTTAAATCTAATTAGACAGCTAGCTGTTGGCTACCCACAAGATAAAAGCACCGCTGTTGCACTATCAAGGATATCTTGTCGTGTTGGACGTCATTGTGATTCACAAGCTTTACAGCACTGTTGGTTGCTTTCTCTTTTGGCCACTTGCATAGCACCTTCTGACATTGTGAGAGCTAGTCCTCAGGTACAAGGCTTCAAGGTCAGTTCTGGCTTGCTTCTTCTAAGGTCAATGTTTGAACTGTGTGGTGTGAGTTTCTCTTTGAGTCAGGGCCTCTTATAGCATAAGCTAACCTCAAACTGACTATGTATCTGAGGCTGGCCTTGAACTCCTAAACTTCTTGCTTTACCTTTTTGTTTTGTTTTAGTTTGTTTTTTCAAGACAGGATTTCTCTGTGTAGCTTTGGAGCCTGTGCTGGAACTTGCTCTGTAGACCGGGCTGCCTTCGAACTCACAGAGATCCACCTGCCTCAGCCTCCTGAGTGCTGGGATTAAAGGTGTGAGCCACCACTGCCCGGCTTTGCCTTATCTTTTTAAGAGGCATATGCCACCATGCCCAGTGGTCAATAATTAACATAGAATATGAATATTATATTAGTGAATTATATAAATAATGCTTGGAGTTCTTTTTTGTTTCTCTCAAGTGTGTGAGAGAAATGGCAATCACCTACTCCATCTACTGACTTAAAATGCAGCTGTCTAGAGAGTCAAATATACTGTCATCCTTTTTATTTGCTGTACCTGTCAGTATGAAAAATGGCTTTCCCAAGAGTCAGTCACCCAAAGTCACTTACTAATTTTTCTTGGACCCACAGAATTATCTCAAGCTGTGGTGGATGCAGGAGCAATTCCTCTTTTGGTTCTCTGTATCCAGGAGCCAGAAATTGCTTTGAAAAGGATTGCTGCCTCTGCCCTCAGTGATATTTCCAAGCATTCTCCAGAGTTAGCACAGACAGTGGTGGATGCTGGAGCTATTGCTCACTTAGCCCAGATGATCCTCAACCCTGATGCAAAATTGAAGGTAATAAAACGGGGTCAAAAGACAGACAAGCCAGTGCTTTCATAGTCTAAGAAAATGAAAATATGTACATATTGATGTTATATAGTAAAAAGAATCAGTAAATATGTTTGAAAACATACAAATATGTTATGTAGTTGGTCTTTTAATATATGAAAATAATACTATAAGGATTATACAGTAAAGATAAGATTGGGGAAACTGTGTTTCATTTGTTCTGCTGTTTTGATTAAAAAACACCACAACCAAAGCAACATGGGGGAAGAAGGGTTTCTTTAGTCTACAGGTTAGAGTCCATCACTGAGGGGAGCCAGGGCAGGAGCTCATGGCTGGAAACTGGGGGCAGGAACTGGCCTGGAGACCACGGAGGAAAGCTGATATGCTTTCCTGCTTGCTCCTTTCTTATAGCCCAGATCTACCTGCCTGGGGATGGCATTGCCCACAGTGAGTTGAAGCCTCCTACGTCAATTAGCAACTAAGAAACTGCCTCACAGACATGTCCATAGGCCAATCCAATCTGTTCAGTTCTTCATTTAATGTTCCCTCTTCCCAGGTGACTGTAGGTTTGTGTCAAGTTGACAGCTGAAGCTAACAATGACATTCCATTCTTGTCAACTATGACATATAAGCACATCATGTTAAACCGTAACCTTTTCTTTCTTGTTTGTCCCCCAGATTTAACATTAATATATTAATATATTATAAATACAGAACAACTTCTAAAGCCCCATAACCTTCAGAAATTCCAACACTTTAAAACTTCACTGTCTCTTTAAAAATCCAGAGTCTCCTAACTGTGGGCTCCTGTAAAAAAATGTCACTTACTTTTCTTATTCCAAGATGGAAAAACCAGGGCACATCGGAGCAAAGCAAAACCAAACTCCAACAATATAGCTCAGTGCCTGATATCTTTGATTGACTCCTGGTCTTCTGGTCTCCAAAGGTTCTTCTCCAGCTCTGCCGTCCACAGCACATACAGCTTGTCTGGTAGGCGCAGGCCAGCTTCACTCCACACCTGCCCTGTCCTTTGTAGCTCCAATATGCTGGAGTCTCTGCTGTAACTGAGGCTGTATCTTCCCAGCCTCTTCAGTAATTCTGACCCTGCCCCATGGTGCCCAGCCTCAGCTTTGCCCGATGACCCCTTCAGGCCTAAGGCTTCCACTGCAATGAAAGCTGCGCCTTCACCAATAGCTTCCTGGCCTCCCCTCAGGGAGGCTCCAACCCTGCCACACAATGCCACACTTCAACTGCTCTCTGTAATTTCTTCATGCCTAGGAAGCACTGCATGGGAATATTATAAGTCTTTTAAAACTACATCTGAATTATAAGATGGACTATTGGATTCTGTATAATGTTTCTTTCTTTTTTTCCTCAACAGCGTCAAGTCCTTTCAGCTCTCAGTCAAATTGCAAAGCATTCTGTGGACTTGGCAGAGATGGTTGTCGAAGCAGAGATTTTCCCGGTTGTGCTCACCTGTCTGAAGGACAAAGATGAATATGTGAAGAAAAATGCTTGTACTTTAATTAGAGAGATTGCAAAACATACGCCCGAGGTAAAAACAAACCAACAGCGGAAAGTGAACTTCAGGTTGCAATTATACTTAATTTTAGTGAGCACCAGTGTTCCTGGCCCCTGCCCACAAGGTGACTGCAGTCCCCTCTCGGGTGGTGACACTCAAAAGGCAGCTTGTACATTGCTGAATGTCCTGCAGGCTGTGAATGCCCCCCGGTGGAGGATCACTGGATTGTATAACGTAGTTGGAGTTTAAAATCTAGCTTCTAATCACTTTTCCATTTCTAGGTGTAGGGACACTGGACCTCTGCCATCCCTAGCATTTTATGTCAGCTAGGAGCAATGAAATGATATGTTACATTTCTAGGTTGGTTCAAGACCCCCTGGCCTGTATCAGTACTGTAGATTTACATGGGAAAAACAAACACAAAGAAAACCTGTGTTCATTCTGAAGTTTTACCTTTTCTGTGCAAGCGTTGCTTAACCACTTTTAATTTTATTACATGTAAATTTATTACACATTGTGCTTCACTGATCTTTATTTGCAGGAGATTTTCCATAATTGAAGTACACTCAGCTTACTAGTCATTGCCAGCAAAGGGGCAAGTGGGTTAGACCGTTCCAAGTGTCTGAGCTTTCAGTCATTAATATTAGCTGAGTAATTAGCTAGTTATGAACTAGCTTTATTAGTGTCTAGGTGAAGGATTTAAACATCCACTATAACAGGGATAAAGCTTGTCCCATTGATGTGAAGAAAACTGAATTACAGAATAAGGTTCCTCTCGGTGAGTGTACCTGTAAACAGCAAGAGTGTTATACTTACGTATCTCTTTAGAAAGTAAAATAGTTTCTCTAAGTCATATTTATCAGTTTTATTTTAAGTCCTAAATAAAGTGTGGGCAATAAAGATCATCTTACATTATCTGGGCTTTTCTTTTTTCCTCAGCTTTCTCAGCTGATTGTTAACGCAGGAGGTGTGGCTGCCGTGATTGACTGCATCGGGTCCTGCAAAGGGAATATACGGCTGCCTGGCATCATGATGCTGGGTTACGTGGCCGCTCACTCTGAGAACCTGGCCATGGCGGTGATCATCTCCAAGGTGTGTGCTTTCACTGGTGGTGATGTAGTGGGCTGTTCTATGGTGGAACCATAAATGGATGTTCTCCATCAGAAGAGAAAATATAACTGAACAGAGCAAAACTCACCCATTTTCCCAGTTGTTTTACTGTTGAATTTAGTGCTTGTCTCCTAGAGTGAGCCTTGAAGAAAGGTTGAGGTAATAGAAAATGTTGCCTTACTCAGTGTCTGGGATCAATAATTATTACCACCTTTGAGTATTACAGTTATGTGAAAATTATGTTAAGTGTATATATATATATATGTATATCTACATATATAGATATTAATTTGCCTATTTACAAACACGCAAAGCACTGTGGTTAAAAACATCATAGCTGGATTGTGGTACATGCCTTTAATCCTAGCACTTGGATCTCATGAGTTCCAAGTCAGTTGGGTCTTCATAGTGAGACCCTGTCTTAACAAACCAAATGGAACAAAACCAAATAAACAAAACCCATCATAAACGATTTGACCATTAATCATTTTCTCTCTTCTCAGTGGTCTCTGCATTCCTTCCTTTCCATTGCTTGGCTGTGGAGAACACAGCCCTCTCAGGACAGGTTTCCTTCCTCAGGTACAGGTTGGCAGAGCACACAGCAGACAGCAGTGTTCTGCTCTTGTTTCTTTGCTCTGGGGGATTTTTTTATTTTTATTTTTGACTTATATCAATCTAAGACTTTGTACAAACTCACAATGTAGTGCAGCCTGGGGCCATAGTAGATGCTCATAAAATGTGTTGGTGCAGAAATATCGATCTCCTGAGGAATGCTTCAGAGGCTGTGTAGTCACAGTGTGTGGTGAGCCTCTGAGGTGTGTGGTCTCGGCAGCATACAGGGCTTGCTGCTGTGTGTTAAATAGGAACGTGAGTGCTTTACCATTCCACTAACCAGAATATGAGCCGCCTCTGCCGTTCCATCCTGCTCTTCTGTTGCTGTTCTTATGTTATCTCAGGTGTTGGCAGTGACTAGCAGAGATGCTGTGAGCTTTTGACAAGGGTCTTTGCTCCCTGCTTACCACGTGGGGACAGTGATGAAAGGGCAGCATTTGCTAACTCCTGGGCTCCAGCTCAACTCCAGGGGGCGTCCCCTCAGCCACCAGCTTTTCCTTCAGTTTTTCAGTTTCTCAGAGATCAAAGTGGGGCAGTAGTTTGAGACAAAGCACAAAGCCGAGTAGCACTCTCTCCTTGTCCTAGTGATAATGCTTAGTTTTTTAAAACCTTTGTTTTGTTTTGTTTTGCCAAGCAGTAGTGGGGCATACCTTTAATCCCAGCACTTGGAAGGCTGCATCAGGCAGATCGCTGTGAGTTCAAGGCCAGCCTGATCTACATAGTGAGTTCCAGGAAAGCCTGGGCTACACAGAGAAACCCTGTCTCAAAAAACAAACAAACAAAACCATTTTAAAAAAATGTTTGAGATTATAATGTAATTACATCATTTCCCTCTTTTGCAGACCATTTTTCTAATCCCAAATAGTCAGCCCTGAAAACATACACATACAAGCAAAATTACACCAATGGGGTAGATTGTATTTATGTATTTAGGAACACACACACACACACACACACACACACACACACACACACACACTAATAGCAATTAATGAAAAAAGAGACCATGGCCCTCATGGGACTGGACTAGGCCCTCTGGATACTTGAGACAGTTGTTTAGCTTGAACTGTTTGGGAGGCCCCCAGGCAGGGGGATCAGGATTCGTCCTTGGTGCTTGAGCTGGCCTTTTGGAGCCTAGTGCCTGAGGTGTCACACCTTGCACAGCCTTGGTGCAGGGAGGAGGGGCTTGGACCTGCCTCAGCTGAATGTACCAGGATCTGCTGACTCCCATGGGAGACCTTGCCTTGGAGGAGGTGGAATGGGGGAAGGGTTGGGGGTGAAGACTGGGGGCAGGAATGGGAATCTGTGGTTGGTATGTAAAATGAATAGAAAATATCTTAATAATAATGATAAAAAAAAGAGACCATGAATTTGAAGGAGAGCAAGGAGGGTTGTATGGGAAAGTTTGGAGGGAGGGAAGGGGAGGGGAAACGATGCCCAGTGTTCAGTGGCAGTCTGTAACTCTGTGTCATGGCACATTCACAGCCAGTGAGCCTGTAAGCAGAGCTGGGCACGGGGTCCATGAGCTGTTTCCCTTCCTCTTCTGCCTCCGTCTGGTTAAATCTACAAGTCTGTGCTCTTTAGAGCATCACTTCTCTCTGAAGGAGGTCTGAGCTTTTGTATTGGTGGACGCAGAGTGTAGCTGTAGGAAAGAACAGATGGAAAAATACGGTAGGTCTCTTCAGGAAACTGAACTCTAACCTAATAATTTTAACCTTTACCTGGTGTCATGGCCTTCTGATACTGATTTTCTTTTTCTTTTCTCTTTTTTTTTTGGTACTGAATTTGGGGTAAAGTCTCAAATTAGAAAAATATGCTCACCAAGAGTCTGGAATTAGAATTTGATTTATTTTCCTTTGATACATGAACTGTGATGTGTTTGGGGTATTCTAGGTAGTTATGTTTTTATTATTAGTTAACATTAATGCTTAAGATATAAAATGTAAGCATGTTCTACTAGTATAACAAAAGGATTCATCCTGCTGAGGCATTCAATCATGTTAGGATGAGCAAAACTATAATTAAGTTGACATAAATAGATAAATAGATAAATAATAAATAAGTGCTACTTCAAGAAAGATATTAGTGGGATATATTCCACTTGCCCATATTGTTAAAATTTTATTCTATCATAATAATGTTGTTCTCAGATTTACTGTAATTGGTGAAAATTAAATTAATGTGTTGTGTGTGTGTGTTGATGAAGACTGAACTCAAGATTGCACATATGCTAAACCAGGGCTCTTGGCTATATCCTCAGTCCTTGGTTAACTTTTTAAAAAAAGATTTATTTATGTATTTTATGTACATGAGTATGTATGTCTGCATGTATGCCTGCACACCAGAAGAGGACATCAGATCCCACTATAGATGGCCATGAGCCACCATATGGTTGCTGGGAATTGAATTTAGGACCTCTGGAAGAACAGCCAGTGCTCTTCACTGCTGAACCATCTCTCCAGCTCTGCATTGTTAACTTTTTAAACAAGGGAAAATAAGGGCTTTACGATCCTAAACAGTTTAGTTGGTCACAGTAGCGTTGGTGTTTGCCTGGTGTGTGGCATGTGTTGTTCCGTTGAATGTCCCGCCATTGGGAGTAAAAACTATTAGAGATACAAGGATAGTTAAGTTGGCTCGTTACAGATAATTAACACAGCTTGGTTCTAGCCACATAGCCGACTTAAACGGCAGGCCTGATGTGCTGTTACTTGATCACTCAGGAGAAAGGGATGAAGCCAAAATGACTTCTTTCGATGTCTGAGAGACAGGGTAGATTCTACAAGTCTGCCCCAGATTTGTATATAACACTTGCTCTTCGGGTCCCTGGCAGGGTGTACCCCAGTTGTCAATCTGTCTCTCAGAAGAACCAGAAGATCACATTAAGGCTGCTGCCGCCTGGGCCTTAGGACAGCTGGGAAGACACACGCCGGAGCACGCCAGGGCTGTGGCGGTCACAAACACGCTGCCAGTTCTGCTCTCTTTGTACATGTCACCGGAGAGCTCCGAGGACTTGCAGGTGAAAGTGAGTATTTACTCTTTGTGGTTTGGGAAGATGGCTTAGATAGAACTAGTTCTCTTTTGATGTGTGTTTTAAAATCTTTTAATTTTCTGATGGACAATGTTGTTTTTCTAAATCAAGAAATAAATTTAAAGTCAAGTATGGTGGTACACTTAGAGTCCCAGTACTCCAAAGATAGAACAGGAGGGGAAGAGTTCAGTCATCTCTGGCTGTATAGAAACTCCAAGGCCAACCTGGGCTACATGAGACCCTGTCTTAAAAATCAAAATAATTGAGATCACTTTCCTTTAAAAATGGATTAATCATGTGTTTTAAAAAACATTCTCTATAGATATCAAGTTGTTTATAAAATCAATGTTTTTTAGTCTATATTTCTGTTGATGTTTTCTATGAAGAATTATTTTCATGCAATCTTAAAATTTTTATTATGTTTGTCTTATTTGTGCATGTGTGTATTTGTGTGCACATGCACACCATGGTGTATATGGGGAGGCCAGAGAACAATATGTGGGAATCGGTTCTCTCCCTCTGTTGTGTTCAAAGTTCAATGTTCCTTGCAGATTGAACCCAGGTTTTCAGACTTGGCAGCAAGTACCTTGACTCACTGAGCCATCTCATCAGCCACCGATTTCCTTCCTCATGTGTTTGAGTTTATTGAATGTGGCTTATTTAATAGAAATTAAGTATTTGCTTTCAGCAGCTTCTCTTTATATTAAACTGAAAAATGAACTGTTGTCAGTCCTGATATTAACAGTGCAAAATCTTCCTGAGACTTCAGTTCCTCTGAGCATCTTGTTGAAGGGGGTCCTCCATTCTTCCCCTCGTCTCCAAAGTCTCTTGGATTATATCAACTGCTGTTTTATAGATTTAGAATTGAGTTTGGTCAACTCTGTTTGATTTGACACTACCTTGCTGGGGAAAAGTGTATCTGAAAACATCAAGAACTGTTTTGTGGTATTTTCATTTGTTATTCTGGCAGTTCTCAAACTAGAAGACCATGCTGAAGTTCATTTTGTCCAAAAGGCATGCCATATTTTAGTTATGGTTTCTATTGCTGTGATAAAACAATGTGATCAAAAGCCATTTAGGGAAGAAAGGATTTATTTGGCTTATCTAGTTTGGGTCATAGCTTATTGAGGGAGAGAGTTCAAGGTGTAAACCTGGAGGCAGGAAATGAAGCAGAAGACATGATGGATCCCTGATTACTGGCTTGCTCCTCATGGCTTGCTCAGCCTGATTTTTTTACAACTTAGGACCACCTGCCCAAGGTTGGCACCACCCACAATAGGCTGCGCCCTCCCACATCAATCATTAATCAAGAAAATTCTGGATGGACTTGCCTGCAGACCCATTGTATGGAGGCACTCTTCTCAGCCACGATCCCTCTCCCCAGGTGACTTTGGCTTGCGTCAAGTGACATAAAATAACCAATACAATTGCCTTCTGCAAACACTCCTTAGTCCATAACTGGGTCCAACCTGGGAGAATCAGAGCAGCTTGTTAGCATTTCCCCCATGCTGTCACATGATATTACTTTCTGTCTGCACCTGTCTTATTCCAAGCACTTCAATAAAAACTGAAGTATTTTGTCTGGTAAGCTTATCTATGTATATTATAAAATATTTGTCTGTTTTCATTTATTTTGATTTAGAAGCATCGCTATTAAATGTTTTATCTTAGTCTGACATTTGGATCAGTTAATTTCAAAACTATTTCTAGAATATTTGTTATTATTTAGTACCTATTGTATACTATTTCTAGAATATTTAATATTAATTAGTATCTATTGTGTTCACAATTGTTATTTCATTTTTAGAAGCTTTATTGAGTGTAATTCATATACCATCCATTTTACCCATTTAAAGTATGTAATTAAAAGAGTATTCAATATACTTACAGAATTGCAACCATCACCAAAGATTAATTTAAGAACCTCTGTATTTCAATCTGTAGACCCAGATAGGTTATGTTAAGAGTAGGGATGTTGGGGAGACATAGGGATCTCCCTGGTGGGGAATAGAGTGGATTTTATGAGTGGACTGGGGATAAGTGGGGATGAGAGTGGGGGAATCAGGTGGTGGGGGGGATGGGACAGAAGGAGAGAACACAGGGGAGAGACAGTTGGAGTTGGCGGGCACTTGGGGGTGATGTGGAAACCTAATACAATGGAAACTTCCTAGAATTACTATGAGGACTCATAGTAATGGGGGATACAGAGTCTCAACTGGCCAACTCTTGTAGCCAGAGGAGGCTTCCAGTGGTAAGGCTAGGTTACATTCAATTGGGTTGTTAGCCAAAGGCGGCCCATGGAAGTCCCCAAACAACCTAGGTTGCTTCCCAGACAAAAGGTTGCTCCCCACAAACTGATGTCAGGGCCTCATTGCTGAGGACAACACCCACATAATTCACTGAAGTTGAGCTGGTGCCTACATGGAACCCTCACCCCTAAGTTCTAGTATCTTTGGTGGATCAAAGACCTTAACATAAAGCCATACACTCTGAATTTGTAGAAGAGAAACTCGGGAATAGCCTTGAATGCATCAGCACAGGAGATGACTTTTTGATTAGAATACCAATAGTGCAGGTACTAAGATCAAAGATTAATAATGGACTTCATGGAACTGAAAAACTTCTGTAAGGCACAGGACACCATCATTAGAACAAAACAGCAGCCTACAGAATAGGAAAAGATTTTTACCAACTCCACATCTGATAAAGGACTAATATCAATGAGCTCCAGCAGTCCAGTCGAAGAGAGGGAAGAGGGATTATATGAGCAAAGGAGGGTCAAGATCATGATGGGGGAAATCTACAGAGACAACTGAACCAAGCTCGTAGGAACTCACTAACTTTCGACTGATAGCTGTGGAACCTGCATGGGACCAGACTAGACCCTCTCTGTATGGGAGACAGTTGTGTAGCTGGGTCTGTTTAAGGGGCCCCTGGCACTGTGATCAGGATCTATTCCTGGTGCATGAGCTGGACTTTGCTGTCCCTCCATGGGAGGACTTATCCTTTTGGAGGAGGGGATGTGGGGTGGGTCAGGATGGGGGAAGATAGGGGCTGAGGGAAGCAAGAGAAGGGATGAGAGGAGGATCTGGGGTTGGTATGTAAAATGAATAATTTTTTTTAAAATAAAAAATCTCGTTGAAAACAAAACAACACACACACACACACAAACAAAAAGAATATTGAAAACAAACAAACAAACAAAAAGAACACAAGAAACCAGATGTCAAAAAACCAAATATCCAAATTTAAAAATGGGATACAGGTCTAAACAAAGAATTCTCAATAGAAGAAACTCAGCTGGCTGAGAAACACTTAGAGAAATGATCAACATTTTAGCCATGATGGAAATACAAATCAAAGCTACTCTGAGATTCTATCTTATACCTGTCAGAATGGCTAAGATCAACAACACAAATGACAGCTTATGCTGGTGAGGATGTGGAGCCAGGGGAACATTCCTCCATTGCTGATGGGAGTGCAAACTTGTACAGTCACTATGGAAATCAATATGGTGGTTCCTCAGAAAGTTGGGAATTGATTTGCTCAAGATTTAGCTATGCCATTCTTGGCATATACCCAAAGGATGCTCCATCCTACCACAAAGACACTTGCTCAACCATGTTCATTGTGGCTTTATTTGTAATAGCCAGAAACTGGAAGTAACCTAGATATCCCTCAACAGAATAATATCCACAATTGAGTATCAGCTATTAAAAATGACATAATGAAATTTGCATCCAATGGATAGAACTAGAAAAAATCATCCCGAGTGAGGTAACTCAGACCCAGAGAGACAAATATGATCAGTGTCTTATCCAGTCATCATCAGAGAGGCTTCCTCTGGCAGCTTATATTATCAAAAGTGGAAATATTTTTCAATCGTAACTGCACCATTTTACGTTCCCACTAGCGAATTTTGTCCTAGTTTTGTTCACTCTCCCACCATCAGTATTTGCTTGTTTATTTTGATTGTTGCCATTTTGTGGTTTTGCTTAGTGGTCATTAATGCTTAGAATATCTTTCTATACTTACTGCCATTGATATGTATTCTTGGAGAAATGTCCATTCAGATCTTTTGTCATTATTATTATTAATACTTTGTAGTGATGGGAATATAATTCAGGGTCTTGCTCATGCTAGGTAAGCCTTCTGCTATGTTAAAAGTCCTGGCATCTGAAAAACTGGGTCATTTTTGTATTTTTATTATTTCTTTTATTTTTGAGATTATAATATAATGTAATTTCCTCCTTCCCTTTCCTCCCCATAAACCTTCCCATATACCCTTCTTCACTCCTTTTCAATTCATCACCTCTTTTTTTCATTTGATATTGTTACATGTATATATATACATATATATATATGTCTATACACTTATATTCCTGAATATAACCTGCTCAGTATATTCTTTATAATGTTACTCCCATGTATGTCTTCAGAGCTGGCCATTTGGTATGGGATAGCCAATTGGTATGTTCTTACTTGGGGAAGACTCTTTCTCCTGCTCTCAGCATTCTTAGTTGCTTATAGTTCTCTACATAGGGCTGAGGCTTCCTGGGCTTTCCCTGACCCACTTTAACATGCCTATTGTTGTCCTTGTTTGGCTCATGGTGAGACTTCATGGGTGTAGCTTCTGACATTCCTACAAGACACAATCTCACAGAAAACTCCCTGGTCCTCTGACTCTTACAACCTTTCTACCTGCCCCCCCCCATTCCATAATATTTTCCATGTGTTAGGTGAAGGAGTAGAGGTATCCTTTGGAGCTGGGCTAAAAAATTCTGCAGTTTGATTGGTTGTGGTTTTCTGTAATGGTCTCTGTTACATAGAGAAGATCATGATGAGCAGAGAGGACAACACTTACATCTGAAAATTTGAAGCTAGGAGCTGCTGATGAGAGAGTGTTTGTCTTTCTGGGTCTGAGTTACCTCATTCAATATGATCTTTTCTAGTTCCATCCATTTACCCGGAAAGTTCATGATTTCATTTTTCTTTACAGCTGAATAACATTCCACAGTGTATAGTTATCACATTTCCACCATCCATTCATCAAAGGAAGGGCATTTAGGTGCTTTCCATTTTCTAACTATTATGAATAGAGCAGCAATGAACATAGCTGAACTTATTCATGCAATAGGATTTTGAGTTCTTTGGGTATATGCCAAGGAGTGGCCTAGCTGGGTCATATTATAGATTTCTTTTTAGCCTTTGAGAATTGTCTACACTGATTACCAGACTGCTGTACCAGTGTGCAATTCCACCAACAAATAATGAGGGTGTCCCATTCCCCACACCCACTCCAGGATTTGTTGTTGGTTGTTTTATTGATCTTTGCTGTTATGACTGGGATAAAATTAATGTTGTTTTAATTTGCATTTCTTTAATTGCTATGGGCAATGAATATTTCGTGAGATATTTCTTAGCCTTTAAAATTTTTTCTTTTGAGAATCCTTTGTTCACATTTCAGACCTATCTTTCAAAGGGGACATTTGTTTTTTCTGATTATTTTTGAGTTCTTTAGAGATTCTGGATGTCAGGTGCAGAGATATCAAAGCTTCTCTCGCATTCTGTGGACTTTCTCTACATTAAGCTGATTATTTCTCTGTCTGTGCAGAAGCTTTTTACTTTTACGAAGTCCCACTTGTCAACTGCTGACCCTGGCCTGTGAGCAAATGGAGACCTATTCAGAGAGTGCTTTCCTACAGCCATAACATGTAGAGTGCTGCCTGTTTTCTTCTAGCAGTTTCAGGTTTCACATTTAGGTCTAAAATCAGTTTGGAGATAGTTTTTTTTTTTTTTTTGGCAAGGTGATAGATATGGCTCTAATTTTATTCTTTGTGTAGACATCCAGTTCCCATGACCCTTTGCTGAAGATTTTTTTCTTCTAAAGAAGAAATAAGCTAAATAAGCTAAAGCTTATTTCTGGCATCTTTATCACATGTCACATGTGTGCTCATGTTTGGTTCTTCTATTTTCTTCCATCAGTCTACATGTCTGTTTTTGTGCCCAAACCTTATGTTTTTATTGCTATGTCTCTGTAAGATATCTTAAGTTCTGGAGCAGCAATCCCTCCAGGATTGATTCCCACCCTGCCTCAGGATTGCTTGGGCTACGTGGGGTCTTTGTTGTTCTTTATGAATTATAGGATAGTTTTGATTGGGATTGCATTGAATATGTAAATAGATCTTGCTAGAATGGTCATTTTCACATTAATTCTACCAATCCCACCAGGCGGTGGTAGCGCACACTTTTAATCCCAGCACTCCGGAGGAAAAGGCAGGCAGATCTTTGTGAGTTTGAGGCCAGCCTGGTCTACACAGTGAGATCCAGGAAAGGCACAAAGCTATACAGAGAAACCCTGTCTCAACAAACAAACAAATAAATAAATAAAATAATTCTACCAATCCATATGCATGGAATGCCTTTCCATTTTCTAGTGCCTTTCTATCTTTTTTTTTTTTTTTTTTTAGAGGTTTAATGTTTTCATTGTAGAGATCTGTGATAGTTTGAATGTAATTTGCCCCTAAAGCTCATAGCAAGTGGCACTGTTAGGAGGTTTGGCCTTGTTTGATAGATGTGGCCCTGTTGGAGAAAATATGTCACTATGGGAGCAGGCTTTGAGTTCTCCTATGCTTAAGCCATACTTAGTTTAGTTCACTTCCTGTTGCCTTTGGATCAAGAACTCTCAGCTCCTTCTCCAGCACCATGTCTGCCTGAATGCTGCCATGTCCCACCATGATGTTAATGGACCAAATCTATGAACTGTAAGCCAGCCCAATTAAATGTTTTCCTTTATAAGAGTTGCTGTGGTCATGGTGTCTCCTCATAGCAATGGAAACACTAACTAAGATAGAAATTGGTACCAGGAATGGGGTATTGCTATGATAGGCCTGACCATGCTTCTGTTTGAAGGAAATGGACTTTGGATTAGAAAAGCAGCTGAAATGTTTTAAGTGCTGCTTAATGGGCCATCCTAGTAGGAACATGGAAGACAGTGGTGCTGAGTGTGATTGTAGTTCATGTGTTTCCACTAGTTTGACTATTTGTCCCTGTGCTTTTTCCAATCATGGATTTTTTTTTAAAGAAACAATTCTTTGTTTTATTGATTTTTTTGTATTGTTCTCTTTGTTTCTATTCCATTGATTTCAGCCCTCATTTTGATTATTTCATGGTTTCTATTCCTCCTGGGCGAGTTTGATTCCTTTTGTTCTAGAGCTTTCAGGTGTGCTGTTAAGTCACTCTTGTGAGATTTCTCCATCTTTTTTATGTGGACATTTAGTGCTATGGATTTTCCTTTTAGCGCTGCTTTCATTATGTCCCATAAGTTTGGGTATGTTGTACATTCATTTTCATTGAATTCTAGGAAATCTTAAATTTCTTCCTTGAACCATGTGTGATTCAGTTGGGCATTATTCAGTTTCCATGTGATTGTAGGCTTTTTGTAATTTTTGTTGCTGTTGAAATCTAACTTTAAGCCACGGGGGTCCGATAAAATATAGGATGCTCTTCCAATTTTTTTGTATCTGTTAAGATTTGCTTTGTGACCGAGCATGTGGTTGATTTTGGAGTATGGGGTGCTGAGAAGAAGGTATATTCTTTTGTGTTAGGGTGGAATGTTCTGTAGCTATCTTTAAGTCCATTTGAGTCATAACTTCTGTTAGTTCCTTTATTTCTCTATTTTGTTTCTGTCTGGCAGACCTGTCCATTGGTGAGAGTGGGGTGTTCAAGTATCCCACTACTACTAGTATATGGGGTTTGATGTGTGATTTAAGCTTTAGTAGTGTTTCTTTTACAAATGTGGGTGCCCTTGTACTTGGGCATAAAATTCAGAATTGAGACTTCATCTTGGTAGATTTTCCCTTTGATAAATATGTAATATCCCTCCCATTTTCTTTTGATTAATGTTAATTTGAAGTCTATTTTATTAGACATTAGGATAGCTACAGCAGCTTGCTTCTTATGTCCATTTGATTGGAAAGCCTTTTCCCAGCCCTTTACTCTGAGGTAATGTCTGTCTTTGAAGTTAAGGTGTGTTTCTTGTATGCAGCAGAAGGATGGATCCTGTTTTCATATCCATTCTGTTAGCCTGTGTCTTTTTATAGACAAATTGAGACCATTGATATTAAGAGATAGTAATGACCAGTGATTATTAATTCCTATTTTTTTGGTGGTAGTGTTGTGTAATTTCCTTCTTCATTATTTGTTGGTGTGGGATTACCTATTAACTGTGTTCTCATGGGTATATCTAACTTCCTTAGGTTGGATTTTTCTTCTAGTGCTTTCTATAAGGCTAGATTTGTGGATAGGTGTTGTTTAAATCTGGTTTGATCATGGAATATTTTGTTTACTCAGTCTTTGATGATTGAGAGTTTTGCTGGGTATAATAGCCTGGGTTGGCATTCATGGTCTCTTAGTGTCTGCATAATGTCTGTCCAGGACCTTCTGGCTTTTAGAGTCTCCATTGAGAAGTTAGGCATTATTCTGATGGGTCTGCCTTTATGTGTTACTTGGCCTTTTTCCTTTGCAGCTCTTAATACCTTTTCTTTATTCTGTATGTTTAGTGGTTTGATTATTATGTGGTGTTTTTTTTGGATCCAATCTATTTGGTGTTCTGTAAGCTTCTTGTATCTTCATAGGCATTTCCTTCTTTAGGTTGGAAAAGTTTTCTTCTATGATTTTGTTGAATATATTTTCTGTGCCTTCTTCTCCTTCTTCTACCTCTATTATTCTTACATTTTGTCTTTTCACAGTGTCCCAATTTTCCTGGACCTTTTATGTTATGACTTTGTTGGCTTTAGTCTTTTCTTTGACTGATGAATCTATTTCCCTTATTGTATCTTCAATGCCAGAGATCCTCTCTTCCATCTCTTGCATTGTTGGTTATGCTTGCATCTGTAGTTCCTGTTCATTTCCTCAGATTTTCTATTTCCAGCATTCCCTCAGTTTGTGTCTTCTTTATTGTCTCTATTTCAGTTTTCAAATCTTGGACTTTTTCATTCACCTGTTCAATTGCTTTTTCTTGGCTTTCTTTAAGGGATTTATTGATTTCTTTCAATTTTTTGTTTGTCTTTTCCTAGATTTCTTTAAGAGAAATTTTCATTTCCTCTTTAAAGGCCCCTATCATATTCTTAAAGTCATTTTTAAGGTCAATTTCTCCTGCTTCTTCTGTGTTGGGATGTTCAGGTCTTGCTGATGTAGAACCACTAGGTTCTGATGGTGCTGTGTTGGTCTTTATGTTGTTGACTGCATTTTTGAACTGGCATCTACTCATCTCTTCTTCCACTCTGTGTAAGTGGTGTTTGTGTCTGAGGGAGCCTCTCTTGGTCTGATTGATACTCTTGGTCCAATTGAAGCTCTAATCGGGGTTCTTGGTTCAATTGGTGCTGATGGACTCTGTGTCTCAAGGAACAGCTCTTAGTCCAATCTGCACTGGTGGGTTCTGTCTCTTGGAGCAGCTGTAGTCTTGGAGGTTTGGTGGATTTGGGAGGGGTGGGGATTGTAGTTTACAGGGTCTGGTGGGGGATGGTGATAGTCCTGGACCCAAATCAGAGGCTGGGGTGTTTGGATATGAGAACAAAGACTCACCTCTTAGTCCAGTTGGCACTGGTGGGCTCTTGGATCTAACTTTTATGATTTCTTTTGATACTTTGAAGCTTGTATGAATTTGTATTTTATAAAAGGACATAAAAAGCAAGTAATGGTTATCTGTAAGTAGCAGTAGACTCATACCTATAAGTTTATATTTGAAAGACAACAAAAGAAATTTCAAAATCCTGAGCTTGTGACACAAATAGCATGAGAACTCTATTAATGTTAAAATCTGAAATTTTAAAATCTTAAATGGAGAACTAGTGTGTGCTGAGCAGGAAGAAGCTATCTTTGTTGTAGCAAAATGCAATGCTGTTGGTGAGCAAGAAAGCAAATTTGTTATAAGAGGAAAAATTGGAAAGCAGACCTGGTATGTGTGGGAGGGGGCAGATCTGCCACAGGCGAGTGAGATCCTGGTGTGAAGTGGACAACTCCAATGGACTAAACAAACATGCCATGAGCAACAGAGTTAGTGCAAGAGGTTTGACAGTGGAAGAATGAAAGACCTTGATCTGCAGCATGGAATGATGGAAAATTACTCACACCATGCAGACACAGCATCCACGTGGAAAGTTTATTATTAAAGGGAGAGGGGAGAGAAGAGAAAAAAAGAAAGAGAGGAAGAGAAAGTGGAGGTGCACCCTATATGGGAATAGTGAGAAAGAGAGGGAGAGGGAGGATGAGTTTTCTCTTAAAGGAAACTTTACGTAAGATGACGTGAGGACACTGGGCAGGTCCTAACAGCCAGAACCATGGGATACCTGCCAAGAAAAGCTGCTACTAGGGAGTGGAACAAGCCCAAGAGAGAGAGAAGTGTGTTGCAGTCAACAAAGCTGAAGAGAGTTAGAGGTCTGAAGAGCATTTTGACATCAGATATGGAGATACAGAGTTTGGAGTTTTCCCAGCTTATTTTCAGTGTTGATTTAGTCCAGTATTTCCTCACTATGCTCCCTTCCCTATGTTTTGGAATGGTAATGTACATCTTGTGCCATTATATGTTGGAAGCATGTGATCTGCTTTTTGATTTTGATTTTACAGGAATTATAGTTAAGAGAGCATCAATCTCAGAAGAGACTTTGAACTTTGGATTTTAAAACATTGTTGAGACTGTTACAGATTATGGAGACTTTTGATGATGAAATTAATTTCCCAGTATGATATGGTTACAAGCTCATGGGGTCCAGGGTGTGGAATGTGGTAGTTTGAATGTAATGCCCCCCCCATAAGCTCATAGGGAGTGGCACTATTAGGAGGTGTGGACTTGTTTAAGTAGGCATGGCCTTGTTGGGAGAAGTGTGTCACTGTAGGGGCAGGTTTTGAGTTCTCCTATGCTCAAGCTACACCTAGTTCAGTTCACTTCTGGTTGCCTTTGGATCAAGATATAGAACTCTCAGCTCCTTCACCAGCACCATGTTTGCCTGCATGCTGCCATGTCCCACCATGATGTTAATGGATTAAACATTTGAACTCTAAGCAACCTCAATTAAATGTTTTCCTTTGTAAGAGTTCCCATGGCCATGGTGTCTCTTCACAGCAATAGAAACCCCAACTAAAACAAGGTTCTTCAGTTCCTTGATTAGGTTTGTTTCTAGGTCTTTAATTTTCTTTAAGGTTATTGTGAATGGGAGTGTGTCCATTTTTGTCCTTCGCATGTTTGTTGTTGGTATGTAGAAGAGCTATTGATTTATACAAGTTGATTCTGTATCCTATCCCATTGCTGGAATTGTTTATAATTTCAAGGAATTTTCTGATTGAGTTTGTGAGGTTGCTATAGCATCATATCATCTGAAAATATGGATAATTTTACTCCTTTTGCTATTTGAATCCATTCTATTTCATTCTCTTGCCTTAATATACTCACTAATACTTCAAGAACAGCATTGAAATGAAGCAGGGATAGTGGACATCTCTGTCTTGTTCCTGACTTCAGATATAGCTTCTAGCTTTTCTCCATTTAGGATGATGTTGACAGTGGGTTTTTTCATACATGGTTTTTTTCATTTTACAAACCAACCACAGATCCTCTTCTCATCCCTCTTCCTGAAACCCCAGCATTCCCCATCTCTATCCCCTCTTTCAAAAGGGTAAGGACTCCCATGGGGAGTCAGTAAAGCCTGATCCATTCAGTTGAGGCAGGACCAAGCCCCTCCTCTCTGCATCAAGGCTGAGCAAGGTGTCCCACCATAGGTAGTGGGTTCCAGAAAGCCAGCTCATGCACCAGGGATAGATCCTGATTACCCTGCCAGGGGCCTCTCAAACAGACCAAGCTACACAACTGTCTCCTGTATGCAGAGGGCCTAGTCTGGTCACATACAGGTTCCACAGTTGTCAGTCTAAAGTCCATGAGTTCCTACAAGCTTGGCTTAGTTATCGCTGTAGATTTCCCAATAATGATCTTGACCCCCACTTGCTCATATAATCCCTCTTCCCTCTCTTCCACTGGATTCTTGGAGCTCAGCCTGGTGCTTTGCTATGGATCTCTGCACCTGCTTCCATCAGTTACTGGATGAAGGCTCTATGATGACAGTTATGGTATTCACCATTCTGATTACCAGGGTAGGCCAGTTTAGGCACCCTCTCCACTATTGTTGTAGTCTATTCTGGGGTCATCCTTGGGGATTCCTGGGAATTTCCCTAGAACCAGGTTTCTCCCTAACCCCATAATCTCTCCCTCTATCAAGATATCTCTTTCATTGCTCTTCCATACTGTCCTTCCTCCAGCTTGATCATCCCATTCCCTCATGTTCTCATGCCCCACACCCTCTCCTCTCTTTCCTCCCTCATCCCCAGTCTAATCATGGAGATATCATCTATTTTCCCTTTCCAAGGTGATCTATGAGTCCCTCTTAGGATACTCCTTGTTACCTAGCTTCTCTGGAGCTTGGGTTGTAGTCTGGGTATCCTTTGCTTTACATCTAGTATCCACTTATGAGTGAGTATATATATGTTTGTCTTTCTGAGTCTCTGTTACCTCACTAAAGATGATATTTTCTAGTTTCATCCATTTGCCTGCAAATTTCATGATGTCATTGTTTCTTACAGCTGAATAATACTCCATTGTGTATATGTACCACATTTTCTTTATACATTCTTTGGTTGAGGGGCTTCTAGGTTGTTTCCAGGTTCTGGCTATTACAAATAATGCTGCTATGAAAACAAATGAGCAAGTGTCCTTGTGGTATGGTTGAACATCCCTTGGGTATATACCCAAGAGTGGAATCATTGGGTCTTGAGATAGATTGATTCCCAATTTTCGGAGAAGTCACCATACTGATTTCCAAAGTGGCTGTACAAGTTTGCACTCCCAGGTGGGAGGAGTGTTCCTCTTGCTTCACATCCTCACCAATATAAGCTGTCCTCAGTGTTTTTGATCATAGCCATTCTGACATGTGTAAGATGGTATCTCAGAGTCATTTTGATTTGTATTTCCCTGATGACTAAAGATGTTGAGCAGTTCCTTAAATATCTTTCAGGCATTTAAGATTCTTCTGTTGAGAATTCTTTATTTAGATCTGTAGCCCATTTTTAATTGGATTGTTTGGTATTTTGATGTCTAGTTCTTTGAGTTCTTATTTGGAAATCAGCCCTCTGTCAGATGTGGGGTTGGTAAAGATCTTTTCCCATTCTGTAGACTGTCATTTTGTCTTATTTACCATGTCCTTTGCCTTACTGAAACTTCTCAGTTTCAAGAGGTCCCATTTATTAATTGTTCTCAGTGTGTATGCTCCTTGTGTTATATTTAGGAAGTGGTGTCTGGTGCCAATGCATTCAAGGCTATTTCCTATTTTCCTTTCTATCAGGTTCAGTGTAGCTAGATTTATGTTGAGATCTTTGATTCACTTGGAGTTGAATTTCATGCATGGCAATAGGTATGGTTCTGTTTGCAATCTTCCATATGTTGACACCCAGTTATGCCAGTGCCATTTGTTCAAATGCTTTCTTTTTTCCATTGTACAGTTTTGGCTTCTTTGTCAACAATTAGGTGTTGATAGGTCTGTAGGTTAATGTCAGGGTCTTCAAGTCAATTCCATTGGTCCACATGTCAGTTTTTATGCCAATACCAAGCTATTTTTACTACAGCTCTATAGTAGAGCTTGAAGTCAGGGATGATGATGCCTCCAGAAGTTGCTTTATTGTAAAGGATTGTTTTAGCTATCTTGGGCTTTTTGTTTTTCCATATAAAGTTGAGTATTGTTTTTCAAGTATGAGGAAAAGTGTCCCATGACCAGGCAAAAGAGTCAGAGACATCCCTTCTCCCACTGTTAGGAACACCCCAAGCTAAACAGCAACTACCTATTTGCAAAGGACTTAGTGCAGACCCATGTGATGGCTGCTTCAGTCTCTGTGAGCCCCTATGAGCCCTGCTTAGTTGATTCTCTGGGCCCTGTTCTCCTGGGGTCCTCAACCTTGCTGGCTCCTACAGTCCTTCTTCCCCCTCTCTGTGGGTTTCCCTAAACTCTGTGGAATGTTTGGCTGTGGGTCTCTTCATCGGCTCATATCAGCTGCTGGAGGAAGCCTCTCTGGTGACAGCTGGGCTAGGCACTGATCTATGAGTATAACAGAATAGATTAGGAATCATTTCATTGGCTTTTTTGACAGTCATGTTCTACCCAAGGTAGAATCATCCAGCTTCCAGGTCCTGGCCATCCAGGCAGTCTTGGGTGTGGGCTTCACTAGTCATTGCTTGATCACTTCCACAAGCTCTGAGCCACCATTGCTCCAGCAAGGGCCACACCTTCTAAGCCTCCCCAAATAACACCACTATTATTATCATTTATAGGAAACATATTCAAATGCTGGAGCCTTTGGGGAACATTTCTCATCCAAACCACTATAATAAATAGTAATATTGTTGAAAAATGAAAGTTTATTTTTAAGTATTTTAAGGTTACAAAACTTGTGGGGGAAAGGTTGGATTGAATTCCTTACATCTTATTTAATATATGAAATAATATTTGAGGCCAAAATGTGTCAAAAGATAAAAGGCTATATATGCCTGCTTAGCTTGGGTGTCTAAAGGAATGTCTAAAATTCAAGAGATCATTTACAGCTACCACACATATGATAAAAGTTTTTCAGAATCCACTTACAAAAGTTGCAGTGTGAAATGGTCCTTCATTTTAGGGGCATTTACTAAACATCCAATAAAAAATTAGAAGGCCTCAGAGGAAGGGCGTGTGAGCAGCAGAGCACACAGCTGCACAGCAGTACAAGGTGTGCGGTTCTCAGGAGAACGGCGACGACAGCTGGGAAGCTGAAGCCTTCCAGAATGGAAGAGAAACAAGAGACCAAGCCAGAAGCTCAGAATGAGCGGTGGCATGCTACAGTCACAGCAGGCTCTTCAGTCACATGCTCGTCAGGGGCAGCACCACACGGTCCAGAAAGAAGGAACCGTGCTGAAGAGAGGGCAGCATGGGCACATGCAGTACCTGTGCTTTTGCGGTGGGGGATGCAGTCCCTGTGTCGGGAGGTCAATAGATTGTGTTTCGCTTCTACTCGAGGGGGAGGAAATGTCTACCTGTGACGTGACTGTACCTCTGTAAATGCTCACAATAGATACTTCTGAATGCATATACATCTGAAATGACACTGTGTAATAGATATACACTATAGTGTATACATGTATGTGTATAATGTATAATGATCATATTTATTGATTTGAAAAAATAGGATATTTTAGTTACCTGTTTCATATCTACAAACTTTATAGACCATAATGCATTGTCTATATAATTATGTAATGTATGATAAATTATAGCATATAATGTTGTACTTTATAATTTTAATTTCCTCATAGATATTTTAAGAACTTAATGATTCACTTAATGTTTTAAGGTTTAGCATGAAGATAACTGTCAGGGTATTCTATTATAAAACCAGTCAAAATAGTTTTTTTAAACAACTATTTTAAAAAATGTAACAACTGTAGGTTAGATCAGTAAACTGGTTTCGTTTTCAGTAGGAGTATAGGCTATGAATTGTTAAGATTTTATATGCATTTTGCTTTGTATTTCAATAGAGTAAAAAAGCCATAAAGAATATCCTTCAAAAATGCACCTACCTCCCAGCCCTCGAGCCGTTCCTGTATGACGCACCTCCCAATATCCTGAAACACGTTGTCGGGCAGTTCAGTAAGGTAAGAAATGCACCTGCAAGGAAGGGAGAAAACAGCCGTCTGCTGACTTGTTGCTTTGCGTTTTCTTCTGTAAGATGGAGGGTGGGCTTCACTATCTATTCCTCAGCTCCTACCACTGTGTATTTACACAGACACATAGGTTAAAACCCACAGAGAACTGTGACACTTCCTCCTCCATATTTCCTGTATAGCCTCCACACTGTTGTTTAAAATTATACTCAGGAAGTACCTAGTATATCAGCACATAAAACATCATGATGGGCTAGCAAGATGGCTCCGTAAACCGAAGTACTTGGCATACAAGTCTGACAGCCTGAATTGGACTCCTGAACCCATGGTAGAAGGATAGAACTTGAAAAAATTGTTCTCTGACCTCCACATGTGCCATGGCCTGTACATGTTCATATTCACACACAGTAATGATGATGATGATGATGATAATGGTGGTGGTGGTGATGGTGATGATATGAGGCAACCTCCCCCCATTGCTATTTTGCATTGATAAGTATCTTTTCATCTTTCCCAGTGTCTTTAAAGCTCAGACATCTAGGAGCACAGCAAAGACTTTTATAAAAAAAAAAAAAAAAAGAAAAGAAAAAGAAAAATTTAAGCCCCTGAATACTTTTCAGAAACTCTATGCACTTTACTGCAGATTCAGTCAGTCATTTGGTCATATTCACTTGTTGTAAAATGTTTCTGTTTATTTTCTGTATGTGAGTGTTTGCTCACACATACATCTGTGCACCATGTACTCGCCTCCTGCCTGAGGTCAGAAGAGGGCACAGCTTCCATGGACCTGGAGTGAACCATCGTGTGGGCTCTGGGAATCGAACCCAGGTTCTCTTCATGACCTGGTGTTCTTAATTCCTGGGATGTCTCTTTAGCCCTGCATATCAAAAATTTATGAAAAATTTAATGTGACTGTCATATTTCTTGGACGATTGCATGTTCAGTGTAAGTTAACGACAGTAAGATAGAAATGTCAAGCTGGACGCCAGCTGATAAAGAAGGACCACATGATGGACATAGTTGTCAGATAAGGTGTTTGGCTCCTGAGAACTGCTGAGACTGTGCTCTACACATCCGACACAGAAAAAGAGCCCATGTCAATCACCACATTGGCTCTGTGTGTGATTAGACGTTATTGTTTTGCACTTGCCATGGTACCTAAGGTTTTACATATGTAGACATATGCTCTACCACTGAATTGTACCTCGACTGTTTTCCAGCTCTTTGGCAAAGTTGGACCCTCCAAAGCCTTAGTTTGCTTAGGTGTAAGGTGGGAATAGTAAGTGATTTTTTTTTATTATAAATATTAAATGAGACAGTGTATACTAAGAAATTGTTTTAGTTCAAGACACATATTAATAACTAAAAACGAAAACAAAAAATCCAAATATTGTTTTAAAAGTAATAAAATATTCAGATTTATCATGGCGGCACACACCTTTAATCCCAGCACTTGGGAGGCAGAGCCAGGATGATCTCTGTGAGTTTAGGCCCAGTCTGGTCTACATAACAAGTTCCAGGCCAGCCAGGGCTACATAGTTGAAATCCTGTCTCAAACAAACAAAACATTAAAAAGTAAAAATAAAAAGAAACAAATCATTCAAGTGGCTAAGGCAATTGCCATTTTTGATTAATTAATAGGAAAGGACGTACTCGTATGAATAGTCTTATAGAACCACACAAATGAGACTCTTCTGTTTGCATGCTATATTTCTGCAAATAATGAACAAAGACAAGGTCTCACTGTGTAGCCCCAGCTGGACTGGAGCTCACTCATGGTCCTTCTGCCGCAGCCTCCTAAGTGCTGAGATTGCCAGTGTGTGCCACTGTGTGCAGCTTATCATATTAAGCCTTAAAGTGGACGATATAGTTAGTAGACTTCCTTCAAGGTATTCGTCTGAAAGCCAGATTACCAACAGCTTCCAGTTCTTGGCTTAGCTGATCATTAAGCATCATTGTTACTGGAAACAAGGCTTCCCAGAGATGAAACTACCTCTGAGTAAGGTTCAGTATACAATCTGTGTTGCCTTCACCTTTTCAAGAAAACAATGAAACGTTCTTTTCCTCTTGGTTATATGACAATCCAACTAACCACATAATACAGATGAAACACTACGTTTTTACATGGAGAAAGCTGATCCATTTTTTTTTTTATTTTTTGTGTCTTTTGGGTGCTAAATAAAAACTGACTGGCTAATTTAGCCATTGAGAATGAGCAGTAAGAAAGGAGTGGGTCACCCACAGACAACAGCTCTGGAACAGTATGCCTCTTATAGTTTAATCTTTAGGCCAATGAGAAAGATATGCTGGTCTTACTGAACTGGCCATAAAAATGAACACCAGCCTTCTATGTTGAAGGTTCATACTAAGCAATAAAAGTCATTGTTGTGGTGTGTGTGTGTGTGTGTGTGTGTGTGTATGTGTGTGTGTGTGTGTGTGTGTGTGTGTGTGTGTGTGTGTGAGAGAGAGAGAGAGAGAGAGAGAGAGAGAGAGAGAGAGAGAGAGAGAGAGAGAGAGAGGGCGAGGAGAGAGAGAACAAGTTGGATGGGTAGGGAGGTGGGGAGGATCTCTTAGGAGGAAGGGAGAGGAAACATGATCAAAATATATTATATGATAAAATTAAAAAGAAAAGAGAAAAATCAGTAGAGTATGTGGGAGTTAGTCCATGAAAGTCAAGTGAACTGAAGAAACTCTCTTTATAGGATTAAATCTCTTATAAATGTATCTTTGAGAATGTTTGCTGCCAGCAGATGGTATAGCTCCTTAAAGGCTCTTCCCTGTGCCTTTTTTCATCCTCTCTCCCAGACTGGGGATCAAACCGAGGGACTTGCTCTGCCACCGACCTCTGTCTCCTAGACCTTGGGCTTTTGAGTCACTGTTGAACCTTAATTGGCTTCTGTTCCCATCATCCTGTGCTCCTCTGGCCTGTGTGCTGAGGCTACACGTGTGCAACGACACCCAGCCAGTATTTTCTTAAAGTTACAGGCAGATGGGGAGGATTCTGTGTGGTGGGAAGCCATTCTGGAGAGAAGGAAGGGCACAGGCAAAGTCAAGCAGCGCCACAGCGCCTCCCCCTTTCAGTGACTGTAACAGCTGCAGTTGAAGGCTGGCTGGTGAGGATCCTGGATAAGTGTTAGGAGATGGGTCCCTGTCTAGGAGCCTGCCTTCTTTTAGGTAGAGGTGAGAGAGTTCAGAGTGTAAGCTTCACGTATGAGTAGATCACATTGACTTTGCCCATGTTCATTGCCTTATTCCATTTCTACAGCATACAAAGCTGATATACTTTTCAAAGGAGTGTATTTTATTTCCAATTACCCACAGATTTGGATTACCCTGGTATGGATACATTGAGCATACATTCTCTACTAAGTTATTTTTAGTAGTAGAACTCTAGCTTGGGAAGGAAGAGATGATGTTTTGTGTATTTTCCCTTCAAGGTGCTGCCGCATGACAGCAAAGCTCGGCGGCTTTTTGTAACTAGCGGAGGACTTAAAAAGGTCCAAGAGATAAAAGCGGAGCCCGGCTCTCTCTTGCAGGAATACATCAACAGCATTAACAACTGTTATCCAGAGGAAATAGTACGGTGAGTAGATGGACTGGGAAATATTACAATGCTTTCAGTTTTCAAATGCAGTCTTTATACCGAGTGTGTAAATATGTGGACTTTGAAATTCTACACAAGGCTCTTTTACCTCATGCAAATTAAATAATTAGATTATGTTCTTATTGACACATCCAATCAATCTGGAATGTCATTTATAGCATACCTATACTGCTTTAATGCATACTTTACTAAATACCCAAATGAAGAGTTCAAATTAATTGCTTTGAAATTGAGAATATCTGCTATATGGGTCTATAGATTATGACTTGCGTAGTTCCCTGCACATTACATTTATTAGGTTTATATCTATGTTAATGGAAATATAATAATTAGAAAGGTATGTTGAGTAACAAAAAGAAAGTTACTAACTAAACATGAAAAATTTTATAAATAATGTTTGTAACATGCAATAACTCAGAATAAAAGGCTATTTTTTATTGTTTGAGACAGGGTCTCACTAAATAGGCTAGGGTTGACTTGAACCCCTTCTGTTTCAGCCTCCCAAGTGTTGAGATTACAGCTGTGAGTCACCATGCCCTTGAACAGGGAGTTATTGCAAGATTGATACCATCTATGCTTTTTTGTGATTCAGGGAACTGAACCCAAGGCCCCATGCTTGCCAGACAAGACCATTTCTGAGCTCCACCTGCAACCCAGATAAATAGTTAAAAAATAAATTTCATTTGCAGAGCAGTAAGCCTAAGCCTTGGATCTTATAAACCAAAAGGAAAATTATACATTAATTGACTCTTAAATAAAAGAAAAAATGCCAAGAAAAAATAGAGTAACTTAAACAACCGAGTCTTGACCGTGTGTTTGTATCTTCTAGAAATTATTAGAAAAAACAAATTCCAGATTTCAAAACTTACATGTTATATATAAATTATAGCTGTTATCTATGTCTTACTATTTAATAATTACTGTTTTTCTTTTTTAAACATGTAGTAACCTTGACTTTAAAAGCACAAAGGTTTAAAATTAAAATTTATTTTTATTCAGATAATAAACTCTAAAGTTACAAGTTTATGTTCTGATTTTATGTGTATGAGTGTAAATATACCACCTGTGTGCCTCATGCCCACAAAGGCCAGAAGAGGAAGTGAGACTGCTTAGCACTGGAGTTGTGAGCCACAATGTGCAAAATGAACCCGGGTCCTCTGAAAAAGCAGCAAGTGATCTTAACCACTGAGCCATCTCTCCAGCTCCAAGTTTATACACATTTAAGATGTTTATAAGAACTCCTGACTAAAACATAAATCACTTGAAAAGTATCAAAGAAGCTAATGTTATAACATGCATAACTGCTATGTATAAAATACAACAAATACTAGGTGATCCACAATGCAACCCCTTCATGTGAGACTCAGGGAGCATCAGAGGAGCGGGGGCAGAAAGGCTGTAAAGGCCAGAGGACCGTGTGTCTGCTCTGAGCCAGTGTCTCCTGTGTATGTATGACTGACATGAACTCTACGTGAAACCACTAAGTGAAGGAACTGTGGAAATATCACTAAAATTAATCTTTATATGGAATGTCTTTTAAGATGGATACCATGTTATGGAAATTTAAAATAACTTTCAATTCAATTTTTTGAAAAATAAAATCAAAATTAAAGAAAAATGAAAAAAAATAAATGTATGCTAAAGGTACCTCAAATGGAATGGCCTATAAGAATCAACCAATGGTAAGGCACTTTCCTGAGGGTCTGTGTTTTACCCCTCTTAGGCATATTTTTTATTGAGTACAAGGAGAAATAAAAAACTGTGACATTAGAATTTAATTTAGTGCTTTGTCAAACTAATTTTCAGCAGACTAATTTTTTCAAAAATCTTTTTCCTCAACAAACTAAACTTTACCTTTTGAGAATTTTATATGTGAGTACTGCTTTTATATCATTTTTTACCTCCTCCAACTCCTCCCCTGCTTCTTCCACTCCCTCTCAAATTCATGATCTCTTCTTTAAACACACACACACACACACACACACACACACACACACACACACACACACACACACACCCTACTGAGTACATTTAGTACTTGCACATTTTTTGGACTGACCTCTTGGGATTGGATAACTCACCATGTCAGAATTTGTTGAATAACAGTGAATTCAGAAGCTACAGTGGTTTCAATGGCAGCAATTTACCAGATACTTCTACTTTCTTTAACAGTCCCAACCAAAGCCAAAGTGGGCTCTTTTTCTCAGTTTAATTACTAAATTACACACCACACAGCAAATGTATCCATTGGCTACAAACGTAAGTAGGTGACAGAGTGATCAATAGGGTTAAGAGGTCAGGGCAGTAATTTCATAATATCTTGAAGAATTTAGAATTATTATAAACCTCAATAAGGGCAGTACAAGGCTATCAAGAAGTCATTGCTATTGAAGATTTCTATATAAATGTCTCTTTGATGTGTAGTTGGTCACTAACAAATCAATTAGACACATTTGTCAGCATGACAATGCTTAATTTTGTCCATTGGTGTATAAGTGGTGAAAAATAAATAAATATAGGGATTCAATGCTTATTTCTGTAAATATATCATAAAGAAAATGCTAGTATTTCTGCTTATGTCCAGATCTCAAGTATCTACATAATAATTAGGAATAAGAAGGTCATAAGGCAAAAGATCAATCCAGTTACCGCCAGTTTCAAGAGTATATTCAGTTAAAGTCTCCTTTAAAGTTCTGTTTATCCTCTCTATTTTCCTGAGTTCTGACCATGAAGTTTTCAGTTTATGTTAAGATCCTTAGAGAACAATTGAGGTAACTTGGCTATGAAGGCTGGGCCATTGTCAGACCCCAGAGATATGGAGAGGCCAAACCTGGGAATAATTTCCATTATTAATTTTTAGCTACCACTTGGGTCATTTCTGCTGAGGATGGAAAGGCCTATACCCAGCTCTCAATGGTATCGACAAAGACCGGTGGATATTTGTATATCTACTGTAGCCATGCAGTCTTGACTTGACTTCAGTGAAGTCCAGTTCCCAAAATTCACTGGGTATAGCACCTTGACTCTGTTGACCTAAAGGAAGCATGTCCTTCTTTGCATTTACCTGGACACAGGTCAGGCAGTGGTATGAAATGCTCTGAAGTTTTTTTTTTTTTTCTCAATGTTCAGGTAGCCAGAAATGAGGGGAGATGAGTTCTGAGATCTTCTTAGGTGATAAGTGCATGGAGGAGCATGAGGCAATTAGCCAGTTTTGGTACAGTATTTATGGCATGCAGATTTTTCCACCAGGCAAGATCCACAATGTATGTGGCTCTCCTGAGCCTCCAAGTCAGAATATGACTTGATCTCTTCTGGATCTTACTCAGGAACCTCATCATCAAGGCAGAGTGGGGCTCAGGGACAGCAGATAGTTCCAGGACAGTCGGGTTTGGGCTCCCAAGAGCAGCTTGCTTGGTGACTTGATCTGCATAGTTGTTACCTTGAGTTTGGGGGCTTTTGTCTTTTTGCTGTTATATAAAAAGTGTCTGTTTACATCAGAAGCATTTATAGGAGATATAGGAGATTGAGGCAAGATTTAAAATTTGTACAAACTCAGACTAATAGAGAAATAATTGTGAATCCTTAAGTGCAAGACTGCTGGAAGAAACCCACTACTATGAACATAGATGAGCATGTGTCCTTGTGGTATGACTGAGCATTCCTTGGGTATATGCCCAAGAGTGGTATAGCTGGGTCTTGAGGGAGATTGATTCTAAGAAATTGCCATATTGATTTACAAAGTGGTTGGACAAGTTTGCATTCCCACCAGCAGTGGAGGAGTGTTCCCCTTGCTCCACATCCTCTCCAGAATAAGCTGTCTTCAGTGTTTTTGATCTTAGCCATTCTGACAGGTGTAAGATGGTATCTCAGAGTTGTTTTGATTTGCATTTCCCTGATAATTAAGGATGTTGAGCAATTCCTTAAATGTCTTTCAGCCATTTGAGCTTCTTCTGTTGATAACTTTCTGTTTAGCTCTATAGCCCATTTCTTAATTGGACTGTTGGGTATTTTGATGTCTAATTTCTTGAGTTCTTTATATATTCTGAATATCAGCCCTCTGTCAGATGTGGGGTTGGTGAAGATCTTTTCCCATTCTGTAGGCTGTCGTTTTTGTCTTGTTGACTGTATCCTTTGCCCTACAAAAGCTTCTCAGTTTCAAGAGGTCCCATTGATTAATTGTTGCTCTCAGTGTCTGTGCTACTGGTATTATATTTAGGAAGTGATCTCTGGTGCCAATGCATTCAAGACTACTTCCTACTTTCTCTTCTATTAGGTTCAGAGTAACTGGATTTATGTTGAGGTCTTTGATTCACATGGACTTAAGTTTTGTGCACGGTGGCAGATATGGATCTATTTGCTGTCTTCTACATGTTGACATCCAGTTATGCCAGCACCACTTGTTGAAGATGCTTTCTTTTTTCCATTATACAGTTTTGGCATCTTTGTCAAAAATTATATGTTCATAGGTGTGCAGATTAATGTCAGGGTCTTCAGTTTGGTTCCATTGGTCCACATGTTGGTTTTTATGCCAGTACCAAGCTGTTTTTATTACTGTAGCTCTATAGAAGAGCTCAAGGTCAGGGATCATGATGCCTCCAGACGTTGTTTTATTGTACAGGATTCTTTTGGCTATCCCGGATCTTTTGTTTTTCCATATGAAGTTGAGTATTGTTTTTTTTTCAGATCTGTGAAGAATTATGTTGGGAGATTGCATTGAATCTGTAGATTGCTTTTGGTAAGATTGCCATTTTTAGTATGTTGACCTACCTGTCCATGAGCATGGGAGATCTTTCCATTTTATGACATCTTCTTCAATTTCTTTTTTCAGGGACTTAAGGTTCTTGTCATACAGGTCCTTTGCTTGCTTAGTTAGAGTTACCCCAAGGTATTTTATATCATTTGTGACTATTGTAAAGGGTGATGTATCTCTGATTTCCTTCTCACTCTGTTTGTCATTTGTATATAGGAAGGCTACTGATTTTTTTTGAGTTAATCTTGTATCCTGCTGCATTGCTGAAGGTGTTTATAAGCTGTATGAGTTCCTTGATTGAATTTTTGGGGTCACTTATGTATACTATCATATCATCTGCAAATAGTGAAAGCTCAGCATTATTTGTAATAGCCAGAACCTGGAAACAACCTATATGCCCTTCAACTGAAGAATGGATAAAGAAAATGTGGTACATATACACAATGGAGTACTACTCAGCAGAGAAAAACAATGACATCATGAGGTTTGCAGGTAAATGGATGGAACTAGAAAAAAATCATCCTGAGTGAGGCAACCCAGACTCAGAAAGACAAGCATGGTATGTACTCACTCATAAGTGGATACTAGATATAAAGCAAAGGATAATCAGACTGCAATTTACAACTCCAGGGAGGCTACCTAGTAAAGAGGACCCTAAGAAAGACACAGGGATTCCCCCAATGACAGAGAAATGAGTGAGATCTACATGAGCAAACTGGATGTGATGGGGGTGGTAATGGAGGGCAAGGGTTGGGGGAAAGAGAGCTTAGGGGAGTGGGAGGTACTAGCTGGATCAGGAACAGGGTGGAAGAACAAGGAAAGAAATACCATGATAAATGAAAACCCCATGGGAATAGGGAGAAGCAGAGTACTAGAGAGGTCCCCAGAATTCCACAAATGTAACTCCACAATAGACTACTCACAATAGTAGAGAAAGCCTGAGGTGACCTACTCTGGTGATCGGATGGCTGAATACCCTGTCATGATAGAACTCTTATCCAGTAACTGATGGAAACAGATGCAGAGATCGGCCAAGCCCCAGGTGGAGCTCCAGGAGTCCAATCAGCAAGAGAGAGAAGGGATTATATGAGCAAAAAATATTGAGACCATGATTGGGAAAAGCACAGGGACAAATAGCCAAACTAGTGGAAACACATGAACTGTGAACCAATAGCCGAGGAGCCCCCATGGAACTGGACCAGGCCCTCTGGATAAGTGAGGCAGTTGATTAGCTTGAACTCTGTAGGAGGCTCCCTCCCAGGCAGTGGAGCCAGGACCTGTCCTTAGTGCATGAGCTGACTTCTTGGAACCTAGGGCCTATGCTGAGACATTTTTCTCAGCCATGGTGTAGGGAGGAGTGGACTGGAACTGCCTCAACTGAATCCACCAGGCTGAGCTGAATCCCCAGGAGAGACCTTGCCTTGGAAGAGGTGGGAATGGGGGGTGGATTGGGTGAGAAGGCTGGGAGGTGGGAGAAGGAAGAACAGGGGAATCTGTGGCTGATATGTAAAATTAAATTAATTATAAAATAAAATAATAATTAAAAAAAAAGAAACCCATGACTGAAGCCATTTTTCAAAGTAGAAGGCTTTGTGGGAAACATTCTCTCTCTCTCTTTTTTTCTTCACATAACAGCCTTGGCTGTCCTGTAACTTGCTCTGTAGACCAAGCTGTCCTCAAACTCACAGAGATCCACCTCCCTCTGCCTCCCATCTGGAGTGCTGGAATTAAAGGCGTGCACCATCACTGCCCAGCAGGAAATATTCTCTAAGAGAGCTTTAGATATGTGTGTATGTTCTGTTTAACTCTGACTGGGTATAAGGATATTATAGAAAAAAATATAGCTGTTGATTTTTCACATTTTAATTTAACAAATTATGGAGGAAATTGATATAATATAATTCATGATTTTTTTAAAATTTTTTTCGAGACAGGGTTTCTCTATGTAGTTTTGGTGCCTGTCCTGGATCTCACTCTGTAGACCAGGCTGGCCTTGAACAGAGATCTGTCTGGCTCTGCCTTCTGAGTGCTGGGATTAAAGGCATGCACCACCATCACCCGGCTAATTCATGAATTTTTAAGTAGTTAGCTAAAAGAAGCCAAGTCTCTAACATTAGATTTTATCTAGCTACAAATTTTTTGTGTAGCACAAGTTCTAATTGATCTTAATAATGAAATCTAGAGTCAGATATTGGGATAAATGCTGAAAGATCAGAGAAGTAAAGGAGCCAGCTACCAGAGAGACTTCTTACCTCTAACAAATTCTCAGACTAAAAGGAGCTCCTGATTCCTCCTGCCTTATATTCCTCTCTCTGCCCAGCCATATCACTTCCTGTCTCTACTTCCTTAGTACTGGGATTAAAGGTGTGTGCCTCCCAAGTACTGGCATCAAAGGCATGAGATCCCTAGTTCTGGGATCAAAGGTGTGTGCCACCACTGCCTGGCCACTGTGTTTAACTAGTGGCTAGCTCTGTATTCTGATCCAGGCAAGCTTTATTTGTTAGAGCACAAATGAAATATCACAATTCCCTCTTTTTGTCTAAAATAAAAAAGTTTTAACTAGTATAATAAAAAACTATGTACAATAAGTACAATAACTATATACAATATATACAGGCAATAAATACATCAACAATATCTAGTCCATAAGCATTTGACAAATTCAGAGAAAATACTCCATCATCTATCCTATCTTGGTGAGTCCAAAGTGTTATACCTAGTTCACCTTCTATCCTAACTTGCATTACCAACCCCAAAATATCTTTTAATGTCTCTCAACCGTATACACTCTACACCTCTTTTCTGAATCTGGTAACAAGGAAAACTATAACTACAACTATAAAGTCTTCAATTTCATCAGAGACCTGAGAAAGAAATAATATTACCTGAGTAAGCAGGAAGTGCAAGCAAGTGACATCCGAAAAATGTGAGAAATGACAGAAACAGTCGGCTACCTGGACAGTCACCCAAAGTTCCTCTGCAATGTTGGGGCATCCATCTTTGGCCTCCAGGCCTAGTACATCTGACAGACTTTTCTATGAAGTAGAGTATTCTGAAGGGCAGTTTCATTGATGCCCATCATCTTCTCTTGAGTAGATTGATGCTGCCAGGAGCAAACATGTCTCATTGTCATAAAAAAAGAACCTATGTTATTAAAGCATCTTAAAATTCTGCAGATCTCTGAAGTGTTTGAAGATGACCTGTCTATCTAAAATATATCTCTGTTTGACCTTGAAAATGTGCCTAATATGACTACAAGTTTAATTGTAATAGGTGACTAATTACTAACTTGCATTTCTTTATTATTCTAAATAATTGGTAATAGTAGCTTTCAAGGACTAGAAATTTGCATTACATTGTTAAATGAGCTGTATTGGTACAATACCTTGAACAAGATTAGAAATGTATGTACAGTATGTTCTAACAAAAATAACTTTAAATTTGTATCAATATACAAAAATCCATATCAATGTAAAATATTTAAGACTATTAGTTGCTTTTTTGGTTTAAAAATAGATTCAATAATCTACCCTTATCCTATAATATTTATATCCCCCTTTTTTCTTTTCAAATCAAGAACTCTGAATCTAATCTGCTTTGTTCAACTTTTTTCCTGACCATTACCAATAACAACTTGCAACCAACTCCCCTAAATGATGACAATATCCATAGAGCATTGAATGACCAAAAACCATCCACCCCACCTATTGGGACTGTGGGCCTCATGTTCTTAAATTTACTTCCTGATGTCTGGGGGTAACAGCATTTTTAGGGGATCCTGAAAAGAAATATTTGGGTTAATTGTCAAGTCCTAGGAGAAGTAACTATATCATTTGTTGTCCAGTTTCTGTATGATAGTAAAGTGCAGGGCTTTTCTCAAGTCCTGGCTAGAGTAGTGTGTGAGGCTGGATCATCTCAACTAGCCACTTCAAGATTGCCCTGAGCAGTTTTTAGTCCAAAGCTGATATTTAGTGGTGTTTTTCAGCTTAGTAGTGTTATCATACTCCTGGTGGAATTGTTGTTGTGGGACCCATCATCCTTTTGGAAACTTCAAAGGTCACTGTTAGGCATGATTGCTGTGGATATCACTCTGTATAAATAAACACTGATTGGCCAGACAGGAAGTATAGGCGGGACTAACAGAAAGGAGAATTGAGGGAACAGGAAGACAGAGAGAGGAGAGAGAGAGAGAGAGAGAGAGAGAGAGAGAGAGAGAGAGAGAGAGAGAGAGAGAGAGAGGAGAGAGACTGCCTGGAACCACTGCCAGGACAAGCAAGATGTAAGGTACCAGTAAGCCACGAGCCATGTGGCAAAGTATAGATTAATAGAAATGGGCTAAATATAAGAGTAAGAGCTAAACAATGACAGGCCTGAGCTAATGGCCAAGCAGTTTAAATAATATAAGCGTCTGTGTGTTTATTTTATAAGTGGGCTCCAGGACTGGCGAGACTTGGTGGGACCCAGAGAGAAAAGCTCTCCAGCTACACATGGTCATGGCTCATTGCTGAAAACGAACATTTTATTTTATTTTGCCAATTGATAATCTCTTTTTTATTTATTTAAAAAAAACTTTCATTTATATACCAACCACAGTTCCCCATCTCATTCCTCTTTAGGCTCCTCCCTCATCTCCCCCCTCACAGGCCACCCCCTCAACCATTCCTCCAAAAGGGTAAGGTTTCAATGGAGAGTCAACAAAGCATTGATACATTCAGTTGAAGCAGGACCAAGCTCCACAGCTGTCAGTCTGAGTTCCCATGAGCTTAGTTCAGTAGATTGTACAGAGCTTGTCTCTGTCGATTTCCCCATCATGATCTTGAACCCCCCCCCCATGTGCTCATATAATCCCTCTTCCCTCTCTTTGACTGGACTCATGGAGCTCAGCCTAGTGCTTGGCTGTGGATGTCTGTATGTGCTTCCATCAGTTACTGGATGAAGGCTCTATGATGACAGTTAGGGTATTCACCAATCTGATTACAGGGGAAGGCCAGTTCAGGCACCCTCACTACTGTTGCTAGGAGTCTTAGCTGGGGTCATCCTTGTGGATTCCTGAGACTTTCCCTAGCATTGGGTTTCTCCCCTACCCCATAATCTCTTCCTTTATCAAGATATCTCTTTCATTGCTCTCCCACTCCATCCCTCCCCCAGCTTGACCATCCCATTCTCTCATGTTCTCATCCCCTACCCTCTAACCTCTACTGTCCCCTGCCCCCAGTTTATCCAGGAGATCGCATATATTTCCCCTTCTCAGGGTGATCCATGTGTCCCTCTTAGGGTCCTCCTTGTTATCTAGCTTCTCTGGAGCTGTAGGTTGTAGTCTGGTTATCTTTGTTTTATATCTAGTATCCACTTATGAGTGAGTACATGCCATGATTGTATTTTCTGAGTCTGGGTTACCTCATTAAGGATAATATTTTCTAGTTCCATCCATTTTTCTGCAAATTTCATAATGTCATTGTTTTTTACAGCTGAGTAATACTCCATTGTATATATGTACCACATTTTTAAAATCTATTCTTCCATTTAGAGGCATCTAGGTTTTCCCCAGGGTCTGATTATTATGAATAATGCTGCCATGAACATAGTTGAGCAAATGTCCTTGTAATATGATTGAGCATCTCTTGGGTGTATGCCCAAGACTGGTATAGCTGGGTATTGAGGTAGATTGATTCCCAATTTTCTGAGAAGTCACCATACTGATTTCCAAAGTGGCTGTACAAGTTTGCACTCCCACCAACAGTGGAGGAGTATTCCCCAAGCTCCACATCCTCACCAACATAGGCTATCCTCAGTGTTTTTGATCATAGCCATTCTGACAGGTGTAAGATAGTATCTCAGAGTCATTTCAATTTGCATTTCCCTGATGACTGAGGATGTTGAGCAGTTCCTTAAATATCTTTCAGCTTTTTGAGATTCTTCTGTTGAGAATTCTGTGTTTGGATCTGTACCCCATTTTAATTGGATCATTTGGTATTTTGATGTTTAGTTTCTTGAGTTATTTATATATATTTGGAGATCAGCCCTCTGTCAGATGTGGGGTTGGTAAAGATCTTTTCCCATTCTGTAGGCTGTCATTTTGTCTTATTTACCATGTTGTGTAATAGTATATTTTCCCCAAAATATTGTGCACTCTAATAAATTTATCTGGGGTCAGAGAACAAAACAGCCACTAGATACAGAGGGTAGAAAATGGTGGCACTCACACCTTTAATCCTAGCCTTCTGGAGGCATGGATCTCTGTGAGTTCAAAGCCACACTGGAAACAGCCAAGCATGGTGACTCACACCTTTAATCCCAGGAAGTGATGGCAGGAAGCAGAAAGGTATATCAGGTGTGAGGACCAGAAACTAGAAGCTTTTAGCTGGTTAAGCTTTTAGGCTTTTGAGCAGCACAGTACAGCTGAGATCTATCTGGATGGGGACTCAGAGGCTTCCAGTCTGAGGAAACGGGATCAGCTGAGGAATTGGCAAGGTGAGGAAGCTGTGGTTTGTTCTGCTTCTCTGATCTTCCAGCGTTCACCCCAATAACTGGCTTCAGGTTTGTTTTTTATTAATAAGACCCTTTAGGATTCATGCTTCAATGCTGTTTGCTTCAGAGAAGATTTTCAGTTTCAGGAGGTTCAATTTATTGATTGTTGCTCTTAGAGTCTGTGCTAATGGTGTTATATTTATGAAACGGTCTCCTGTGACAATGAGTTTAAGGCTACTTTCTGCTTTCTCTTCTATCATGTTCACTGTTGCTAAATTTATGTTGAGGTCTTTGATCCACTTGGACTTGAATTTTGTGCATGGTGATATATATGGATCTATTTTCAGTCTTCTACATGTTGACATCCAGTTATGCCAGCACCATTTGGTGAAAATGCTTTCTTTTTTCCATTGTATAGTTTTGGCTTCTTTGTCAAAAATCAGGTGTTCATAGGTGTGGATTAATGTCAGGGTGTTCAATTTGATTCCATTGGTCCATGTGTCTGTTTTTATGCCAATACCAAGCTGTTTATATTACCATGGCTCTATAGTAGAGCTTAAAATCAGGGATGGTAATGTCTCCAGAGGTTCCTTTATTGTACAGGATTGTTTTGGCTACCCTGGATTGTAGCTGGAAGTTTTCCTGTGTTCTGGCCAGCTGGCGGGCGGTCAGGACAAATCTCTCCCACTCACATCCCCCCAAGTAAACACACAGAGGCTTATATTAATTATAACTGCTTGGCCATTCGCTCAGGCTTATTACTGACTAGCTCTTGCACTTAAATTAATCCATAATTCTTATCTGTATTTATCCACATGGTTTGGTAGCTTTTCTCAGTTCTGCCTTGTCATCTTGCTCCCTCTGTGTCTGGCTGGTGACTCCTGACTCAGCCTCCCTTTTCCCAGAATTTTCCTTGTCTGCTTATCCCACCTATACTTCCTGCCTGGCTACTGGCCAATCAGCATTTTATTTATCAACCTATCAGAGCAACCCACATCCACAGCATACAGAACAACATTCCACAGCATTGACTTTTTTGTTTTTCTATATAAAGTTGAGTATTGTTCTTTCATGGTCTGTGAAGAATTGTGTTGGGATTTGATTGGGATTGCATTGAATCTGTAGATTGCTTTTGGTTTGTTTGCCATGTTTACTATGTTGATCTTACCTATCCATGAGCATGGGAGATCTTTCCATTTTCTTATATCTTCTTCAATTTCTTTCTTCAAGGACTTAAAGTTCTTGTCATCCAGGACTTTCACTTGTTTGGTTAGAGTTACCCCAAGGTATTTTATGTTATTTGTGGTTACTGTAATGGGTGATGTTTCTTTGTTTTCGTTCTTGGCCCATTTATCATTTGTATATAGGAGGGCTACTGATTTTCTTGAGTTAACCTTGTATCCTACCACATTACTGAAGGTGTTTATCAGCTGTAGGAATTCCTTGGTAGAGTTTTTTTTTTTTTGGTCACTTATATATACTATCATATCATCTGCAAATAGTGAAAGTTTGACTTCTTCCTTTCCAATTTGTATCCCCTTGATCTCATTTTGTTGTCTTACTGCTCTAGCTAGAACTTTGAGTACTATATTGAATAGATATGGGGGTAGTGGACAGCCTTGTCTTGTTCCTGGCTTTAGTGGAATTGATTTGAGTGTCTCTCCATTCAATTTGATGTTGGTGGTTGGCCTGCTGTAAATTTCCTTTATTATTTTAAATTATGTTCCTTGTATTCCTAATCTCTTCAAGACCTTTATCATGAAGGAGTGTTGGATTTTGTCAAAGGCTTTTTCGCATCCAATGGGGTGATCATGTGATTTTTTTCTTTCAGTTTGTTTATATGCTGGATTACATTGACAGATTTACCTATGTTGAGCCATCCCTGCATCTCTGGGATGAAGCCTACTTGATCATGGTGGATGATTTTTTGTATGTGTTCTTGGTTTCGATTTGCCAGTATTTATTGAGTATTTTTGCATAAATGTTCCTGAGGGAGATTGGTCTGTAATTCTTTCTTTGTTGCATCCTTGTGTGGTTTGGGATTCAGAGTAACTGTAACCTCATAAAAGGAATTTGTCAATATCCCTTCTGTTTCTATTTTGTGGAACAATTTGAGAAGTGTTGCTATTAGCTCTTCCTTGAAGTTTTGGAAGAATACTGTGCATCTGGCCCATTTTTTGTTTGGGAGACTTTTAATGACTGCTTATGTTTTCTTGGGGGTTAAAGGTCTAGCTAAATTGTTTATCTGGTCTTGATTTAATTTTGGTATGTGATACTATCAATAAAATTGCCCATTTCTTTAATATTTTCCAATTTTGTGAAGTTCAGGTTTTTGAAGTATGACCTGATGATTCTCTGGATTTCCTCAGTGTCTGTTGTTATGTCATCCTTTTTGTTTCTTATTTTGCTAATTTGGATATTCTCTCTCTGCCTTTTGGTTAGTTTGGATAAGGCTTTGTCTATCTGGTTGCTTTTATCAAATATTCATTGATTCTTTGTATCATTCTCTTTGTTTCTATTTTATTGATTTCAGCCCTCAAGTTGATTATTTCCTATTGTCTATTCCTCCTGGGTGAGGTTCCTTTTTTTTTGTTCTAGAGCTTTCAGGTGTGCTGTTAAGTTGCTAGTGTGAGATTTCTCCTACTTCTTTATGTAGGCATTTAGTGTTATGAACTTTCCTCTTAGTACTGCTTTGGTAGTGTCCCATGAGTTTGAATATGTTGTAAATTCATTTTCATTGAATTTTAGGAACTCTTTAATTTTTTTATTTCTTCCTTAACCCAGTGGTGGTTCACCTGAGCATTATTTAGTTTCCATGAGCTTGTAGACTTTCTGTACCTTGTATTGTTGCTGAATTCTAACCTTAAGCCCTGGTGATCCGATAAGATACAGGAGGTTATTTCAATATCTTTGTGTCTGTTGAATTTATTTTGTGACTGAGTATGTGGTCAATTTTAGAGAAGGTTCCATGAGATGCTGAGAAGAAGTTATATTCTTTTGTGTTTGGGTGGAATGTTCTATCTATTTCTGTTAAGTCCACTTGAGTCATAACATTTCTTAGTTCCCTTATTTCTCTGTTAAGTTTCTTTCTCCCAGACAAATCCACTGGTGAGAGTGGGGTGTTGAAGTCTCCCACTATTAATGTGTGGGGTTTGATGTACAATTTAAGTTTTAGTAATGTTTCTTTTACATGTGTGGATTCCATTGTATTTGGGGCATAAATATTCAGAATTGAGACTTCATCTTGATGATTTTTTCTTGTGATCAATATGAAATGTCCTTCACAATCTCTTTTGATTAATTTTAGTTTGAAGTCTATTTTGTTAGACATTAGAATAGCTATACCAGCTTGCTTCTTAAGTCCATTTGATTGGAAAGTCTTTTCCCAACCCTTTATTCTGAGGTAGTGTCTGTCTTTGAAGTTGAGGTGTGTTTCTTGTATGCAGCAGATGGATGGATCCTATTTTCATATCCATCCTTTTAGCCTGTGTCTTTTTTATAGGTGAGTTGAGACCATTGATATTGATGGATATTAATGACCAGTGATTGTTAATTCCTCCTATTTTTTTATTTTGGTGGTGATGATGTTAGTGTGTGTTTGTTTACTTTCTTTGGGATTTGCTGAAGTGGGATTATCTGTTGCCTGTATTTTTGTGGGTGCAGCTAACTTCCTTAGGTTGGATTTTTCCTTCTAGTGCTTTCTGTAGGGCTGAATTTGTGGATAGGTGTTGTTTAAATCTGGTTTTATCATGGGATATCTTGTTTACTCCATCTATGGTGATTGAGAGTTTTGCTGGGTATAGTAGTCTAGGCTGGCATACATGGTCTCTAAGTGTCTATGTAATGTCTGTCAGAACCTTCTGGCTTTTAGAGTCTCCATTGAGAAGTCAGATGCTATTCTGATGGGTTTGCCTTTATATATTCCTTGGCCTTTTTCCTTTGCAGCTCTTAATATTCTTTCCTTATTCTGCATGTTTAGTAGTTTATTATGTCACAAGGGACTTTTTTTTGGGGGGGGGGAAGTCCAGTCTATTTGGTGTTCTGTAAGCTTCTTGTATCTTCATAGGCATTTTCTTCTTTAGGCTGGGAAAGTTTTCTTCTATGATTTTGTTGAATATGTTTTTTTCTGCCTTTGAGTTGGTATTCTTCTCCTTCTTTTATCTCTATTATTTTTAGGTTTGGTCTTTTCATGGTGTCCCAGATTTCCTGGACATTTTGTGTTATGCCTTTGTTGGCTTTAATATTTTATTTCACTGATGAATCTATTTCCTCTATTAATCTTCAATGCCAGAGATTCTCCCTTCCATCTCTTTCATTCTGTTTGTTATGCTTGTAATTCCTCTTCTTTTACCCAGATTTTCCAGTTCCATAATTCCTTCAGTTTTTATTTATTTTTTATTGCTGAGGTTGTGGGGGATGGGTTGGTTTGGGAGGCTGATTGTGATTTGTAGATCACAGGGTCCATGGCGGTGGAGGTGGTTGGAAGACCTGCTTGCAGGAGCCTTCCCTTCTGGCTGGCCAGTTGGGCTGTAAGGGGTGGGGTTTGGGGACACAGGGTTTGGCCTAGGGCCTAGAAACTGAGCTGTACAGCTGGGAGAGCAGTCACTCACCTCTTGGTCCGATCGATGCTGGAGGTGTCTGTGTCTCAGGGAGCCGCTGAGGTCATGGGGGATAGGTGATCCTGGGGGGCAGAGTGAGACTTGTAGATTACGGGTCTGATGAGGGGTGGTGGTGGAAAGGCTTGCCTATGAGAGCCTTGCCTGATGGCTGGCTACTGGGCTACTTAAACATTTTAAGTATCATATGCAGCAGATCTCAAAGAGGTTAAAGGATCAATATTTGTTATGTACATCCAGAGTACAAAACTTCATTCCTAGGTACCTGATAGAGACTCAATGTGAAATCATATGCAGGAAGTTAGATGAAGCCTCTTTCTAGAATTAGTTAGTATTCTAATGACCATTAATATCATGACAGAAAGTTTAAAAAATATATACATATATATGTATATTGATCTTATAAATTTTGAAATAATAGTCACACCTTATGAAAAAGTTTTGAAGAGTCAAATCCAAAGGATTATGAGGTTAGTGGCAATAAAATAGTCCTTAAATTTTGGCTTTTCTTCTGTCCCATATCAGTTGGCTATTCTGACATGAGACAGAGATTTTGGATTTTACTTTAACAAGCATGCTTGGGTTTAGACAAGGAGAAAGCCACACTCCAACTCCAAAGCCAACTTTAATTTTCAATTGACCTGGGACTGCAAAAAGACCATTTGCATTATATGCCTGTAGAGAACAGTATAAACAAACATTTGGGAAGATTATGAAATTTTATCCTGTTGAAGATGTGATATACTAACAGGCCAATTTACTTGTTTTCTTGGGACATTTTTTGGATGATTTGTCCTTTTCTTCACATGGCTCATTTGTTCAGTGGTCTTCAGATTCCTTAGCTGGATGCCTTCATTCTCCTGTAAAGACAAAAACAAAACCCTGCCCCAACCCTAAACTTGGGGAGGTTTCTTTCTGGGAAGTTATATCTGATCAAATGAAAAGCATTTGTTAGGTTTTTTTTTTTTTTTTTTTTCCCCCCCGAGACAGGGTTTCTCTGTGTAGCTTTGCGCCTTTCCTGGATCTCGCCCTGTAGACCAGGCTGGCCTTGAACTCACAAAGATCCACCTGCCTCTGCCTCCCAAGTGCTGGGATTAAAGGCATACGCCACCACCGCCCGGCTTCATTTGTTAGTTTTACAGGTTGGTTTAGGTTGAATGGCCATGCTGGTTGATGAACTATCACCTCTTCTAATCAAGAGGTCTCTCTTGTTCAAATCTATCTTTATCAATTTTGATTTATGGTTTCTCCTGACATTTTTGTTTTATCTTCTAAAACTTTCTATCATCCAGAGCAGTATGATTTTTTACTATAAGCATTAGGTTCTTTCATTGCTTTGGGAAGGAGTTTGCCCCCTGGTCACAGGAAATGACTGAACCAAATTTGATATGGAGGCCTGCAAGAAGCCCTGCAAGACATTTCCCAATGGCAAAGGGCTTCCTTGACTGTCCCTTGTTGATAAACATTTATTGGTCCAATGTCAGCCTTTGCCACACCTTTGCATACTCCAGAAGGGGGAGGGGCACTCTGTTGGAATTATTCTTAGAAAAAAAACATTGTTTCTAGGAACACCCTGTTTACAATCCCTTTTTAGGTCACCTTGTTTGCCACAACTGAAACTCCTGACATTTCAGTTTATCTTCAAACCTCTGGAAATGACCTCTACTATCCAAGCATCATCATGGTTATAAGATTTAATATTGACTGTATCTTGGGTCCATTCCCTCAAAGATTCTGATCTTGCCTTTAACAGCCTAATTATCTTTATGCATTGTGCATTAGCATTTTCAAAAACTAGAGATTCAATTATTATCTGTCTAGCTTCTGAATTTGGTATCGATCTATTTACTGCTGAAGTGAAGCTTGGTAAGAAATCAGTGAAGGTTTCTTTTGGGCCCTGTATAACTTTAGTAAATGAGCCAGAGACAGGGTATGGTCATTATATAGAGATTGCCTTTGTATATTAGCATAATCTTCTCTGTAGCTGGAGTTTTCTCTCCAGGTCCCGCCAAACCCCAGCAGTCCCTTAGCCCACTTATAAAATAAACATACAGACGCTTATATTATTTAAACTGCTTGGCCATTATCTCAGGCCTATCATTGTCTAGCTCTTACTCTTATATTTAGCCCATTTTTACTAACCTATACTTTGCTACATGGCTCGTGGCTTACTGGTACCTTACATCTTCCTTGTCCTGGCGGCGGCTCAAGCAGTCTCCCCCTCTGCCTTCCTGTTCCCTCAATTCTCCTCTCTGTTAGTCCCGCCTATACTTCCTGTCTGGCTACTGGCCAATCAGTGTTTATTTATACAGAGCGATATCCACAGCACTTCTCCAAAACATTGATCTTGGGAGATTTCCATATCCTTGGTCCTACATCATTGGTCAGTAGTCTTAGCCTCATCTTTTGACCAGGTCCCTCACTGTAACTGAGGCCCAGGCTCCAAGACTACTGTAACCAGTTTCTCCATTTTGAGGGATAATTCAATTACAATTTGACCATGAATTTAACATCTGTTTCACAAAAGGTGAATGCATGCTATATGAGACTATCACTTCCTTGAATCTTCTTCAATGTAACATTTCCACAGGAGTCCGTTCAGTTCTTACACAGCCTTGGGGATATCTATCATTTAGCAATTTCTGAAAGGTTACTGGATAAATTAAAGTTGGTTGTCTGAAAACCTTAGGCTGCTCCTCTCTAACTTTATAATGCAATGCTAAGACTGGCTCTTCTTTAAATTTCTCTGTCTGGGTCTGAATATCTTTATGATCTATTTTAATAAATTTTTTTCTAAAACTTGTATCTTAGCACTCACATTAACCAACTTTTTAGTGATGAAACAAAAATGATAAAATGAACAATGTTTATAATTGACATTACATAAATTCCATCTAAATTAATTATCCTCTCATTTAATTGTCCCATTTTCAAACTATCCAGCGTATTATCATACAGAGACTTAACTCCCTCCATTTTGACAGTGTTTCCCATTTTTAACACGGGAAAAAACTCTCTTTTTAAACTAATTCCTTTAGGAATTCCCAATTGTCTCACCAAATCTGCCCACGATGATGATTCAGTTGATGGTGAAGTGTGAGGCTGACTGCTGCTGCATAGAACAGTAGAAGCCTGAGCTGGTGTCAAGACAGCCAGCTAGTCTGGCAGCAGCTTGAGGAGGGAGTCCAGGGAAATCCCACAACCCACTGGGAGAGGGAACCTGCTACTGAAAAATTCACACAGGATCATGGAGAAGAAACACATGTAGCAGGAACTGACTAAAGCAGAGCTGGCCGGTGGTGAGGAGCCACTCTGGCAGCATATTGAGCCCATGCACCTGTGCAGTTTGTTACAGAGAGGCTGCAGCAAAAACTTAGCCAGTGGGGTAGCAACTCTGGCTGCATGCAGCTCCATCCTGTGCTGGTAGCTGCAAAGCCACAGGCATGCAGCTTTTTGGGAGTGGGGGCATTTTTTTTGTGCCCAAAAGTTAGATGCCAGATGTAGCATGAATTCTAATTGGTCTTAATAATTAAAAACCCAGAGTCAAATATCAGATTGAAAGCTGAAAGATCAGAGAAGCAGAGCAGTCAGCCACTAGAAAGATTTTTACCTCTACCAAATTCTCAGAATCACCTGAAAGGGGCTGAGCTCCTGCCTCCTGCTTTTTATTCCTGTCTCTGCCAAGCCATATCACTTCCTGTCTCCACCTCCATAGTGCTGGAAGGAGTAGGCCTCCCCAGTGCTGGGATCAAAGGTCTGTGCCACCACTGCCTGGCCTCTACGGTTAACTAGTTGCAAGCTGTGTACTCTGATCTCCAGGCAAGCTTTATTTGTCAGAGCACAAACAAAATATCACCACACTTTTGAAAATTTAATTATTTTGAATGAATGTTTAGAAAATTTTAAATTATATTTTTCAGATTTTTAAAACTCCATTTATTATATACTATAATACCTGCCAAATATTATTTGATATGGTTTTATGTTTATTTCCATGATATATCAAATGATCCTACAATGTATTTTTAATATTTTATACTAATCTTTTATGAAATGTTCAATTTAAAAATATACATTCACATTACTATGTATATATATATGTGTGTGTGTATGCATCTATGTATGGGTATATATATGGATATATATGTATACCCAAGAATCAATGAAGGCAACCAATATTCTAATTCATTTTATAATAATTTTTATAAGTAATTTGTTAATAGTTATTCAATGTGAATTATGAAGAGATATAATTAAAATATATAAGACAACTGGAATATAGAAGTTGATTAGTAATGAAAAATTATATAGTCTAACATGAAAAAATCTGTTAGCTATGGTCCTTTTAAAGTAAAATTATGGAGATGCAGAGATGGCTCACCAGTTGAGAGTACTGACTGCTCTTCAAGAGGATCCAGGTTCAATTCTCAACACCGACAACGGTGGCTCACAACCGTTTGTCACTCCAGGGCCAGGAAATTTGACATCCTCTTCAGGCCTCCAGGCATGAGACACAAAAGTGGTATGCATACATACATATATACAGATAAAACACGGTGTGCATACATACACATATACAGATAAAACACGGTGTGCATACATACACATATACAGATAAAACACGGTGTGCATACATACGTATATACAGATAAAACACAGTGTGCATACATACATATATACAGATAAAACACACATACACATATGGTCAGAAGAAAAAAGTAACATTACTCATTTGATAAAAACAGTGTCTGAAATGAAATTTTGCCCATGGATTGAAGATAACATCTCAGTTATCATTATGTATATTTCTTATTGTTTCATTCTTTCTCAAGTACAGTGTTGTGAGCTGGTATTATTCATAGTCTCTAGCCATATGCATAAAGCATTATTAGAAGAATGTAATTATTAAGAACATATATGAGATTTCACATATTATTTTAGTAAGTTTTTATGTAGGATCTTTTGAGTCCACCTTTGAAAAATCTCCCTATCTAATAGCAAATTTATTTTTCAGATACTATTCACCTGGATACTCAGATACACTTCTGCAGAGGGTGGACAGCTACCAGCCACTTACCAACTGAAGAAAGCATATTTTTGTACTCCTCAGTGTCCCAGGAGAGTATGAATAATGATTGTTAAAATTCTTTGAAAGTACATTCTAGCTTTATTCAATGTGAGATACCTTTAGATAATGTTTTCTAAGTGTGTGTGTAATAGTTTAAGAATAAGTAACTGGAATATATGAAGAACTAGTCATAGTCATTTGCATGCATATGAATTTCTCTAACGATAGACTTAAAAAGACATTATTAAAAGGTTTAAAACATTTGTTATTGTTCTGCTGGAAACCACACACAAACACACACTCCGACGAGCTGAGGAATGCTGTTCAGCAATGTTTAGGCGATTTCAGCATTTTCTAATACCCGCAGCTAAGGAAAACTTGCCCTTCAAGTTACACAGAAGCATCTAGAGGGAAAAGACCCGAAAGGCGAACCTGATGACAGAGGCCAATAACCTGGAAAGAGGCTCCGACGCTGGTCACTCGAACACACGGGACTAACGCAGAAGCTGGAGAGCCTGTTAGGTTTCACAAGAACTTAGGCACATTCTTCTCATTCCCACCAGTTTTGAAGCTCTTTTCCTTCACTCTGGGGTTCCCCACTGAAGGGTTCCCAGCATTACATTCTGGTATCTGTGCTCTCCATTCCTCTTGAAAAGTTTCTTATTCATGATCCATACTCAAGGATAAGACATGGAAGATTTGCCTCCATTACTCCCTTGCCTGGGTTCACTTCACCCAACTTCAGAAGTCATGTTTTCAGGGATTTAAGTAATTTGAGCAGAATACATCAGACTCAGACTTTATAGACATTTTATGTTAGATTCAGTAATGGGGTCAAAGAAGATTTCAATAAAATGTTAAAAACAGCCTTAGAATTGTCCTTGTTTTTATATCTGATATTCTGACATTGGGAGTCTGTATTTGGAGTTAGGAATGTTTGATTGTTGATGTTGATTTGTATCTTTGGGCCTAAGGAGGTTTCATCGGAGGACCTGGAGAGGAGGTACAGGCAAGCCTAGACAGCCTTTAGGACAGTGGGGCCTGTCCTAAAAACCTAGTTTCAGATTTCCTTCTTGGACTCCCCTAGCCTTCGATTTTTCATCAAAAGGAAACTTAGTTTGGACATTTTTCTGGACCCATCTCTGCCTTCATTATTTTTCAACAACACACATCTTTGTTGAAACGTTTAAAACTTCTTTATGACCAACATTCTCCAACCTATTTTTTATTTATGTCAAACTAGAATTGCTAGTCATTGCTCAGTAAATGTAACATCTCTTTGATTTGCCCAACAATGAACGATCTCTTTAGGGACCCAAGCAGCACCTAAGCTTTCAAGGATTTCTTTGCCCTATTTTGAGACTCTTACTCCTGAGTTGACTAGGCACTTTTATTTTTATAAGGCTTCATGTCTATGGATAGTGGCGAAGGCTGTTTAGAGTCTACTTCTATATTGACCTCTGTCCCTGCTGTTGGTTGGAAGGTGTGGTCAGCACAATGAGTTCTGCCTTTTGTGCTGAGCTTCACTTTGGCAGAGATTTCAACTCAGTGATTCAATTCATCATGAAGTACTCTCAAAAGGCATTCTCCTTCACAAAGCTACTATCATGGGTAAAATACTCATATCAGAGTCTTCAAGGGGCTGGTCTGTTAAATCTGGTCATCAGGAAAATAAATACCTTATGCATAACTTCAGTGTAGTAATGATATGGCTTACCTGGTCCAACAGGTAGTAGGGTCTCTAGGGTTTGTGTCCATGCTACTTTAGATGACTGTAGGTTTCTTACATAGCACTCATTCCCTGATATCTGACCATCTGGGCATTAGTCAGCCAGTGCTTCCCCTTAATCCACTAGTGTCAATAATCCGTGTGACATATGGACTTCTAGTTCTTATCCCCAAATCATTTTTTCAGCCTCTGACACTAAAGAGACCATGGCCATGCATGGACCAAGGCAGGGTGACCAGCCTTGGGAAATGAAATCAAGTTTCTAGGAGAGGTGTGTCATTGGATCAGAACTGTCAAGATCATGGTGTCTCTTCACAGCAATAGAAACCTTAACTAAGAGAGTTAGTTTAACTGATTTTGTAAACTTTAGTATGTAATTTTTAAAAGCTTTCATGTGAATGGAGAAGAAAAACTTTAAATCATCACTTCAGATATCACAACACAGAAAAGAATTGTCTTTAACAAGCTGACATATTCTACAGCTAGAAAACACCATAAAGGTGTGCTCGTGGCATATGTAATTTCATTTAAAATCCCTAGTCACAGGGGTCTTGTTGTTTTGTAGAACACAGAGTTTTCACTTTTCCTTTTGTTTATCTCAGTGGACTTAGGAAAAAGTATTTTCTCAGTGGATAATTTAAAATTCAGTGTAAAATATGGATTACCCAGAGTCCAGGGATAATGCTATGTTTGGCATGGGATATCTGAGGGGAAAAAAAACTACATACACTATGCTATTATGTCTGTTAACTTTATTCCTCTAAGACAAAATTCTATCTTTATGGCTGTAACTTTGTCAGGCATTCAGGGCAGGAATAAATCTAGATACACCAAGGTCTTTATCCATCTCCTTTATTTCTCTGGGATGAAATCCTGTCTATATAGCTTCAGTTCTGTCCTGAAACTCAAATTTCTTATAGTCCTGCTGACAAATAAGCTCTTATGCTTCCAGCCTCATCCTTGTCCTCTGTTTCTTCTCCCTCCATCTCTACTTACTCTCTACTCCTGGCTCTGATGAATTCTACAAGAGTTCTGCCTTACCGTCTACAAAACCTCTGTGTTCTTCCCTTCTCCCTGGTCATGCCGTTCTGTCCATCCACCTCTACAGAAAATGCCTGTTCCTCCTTCTCCTGATCACAGGGTACTCTGCCTCCTCAGGAATGTTGCTCCACCCTACCTCTTTTGTTCTCAGTCAATTGCTCTGGAGAGCCACTAGGCCTCAAGGTAAGGGGATGGTCCAAGCTTCCTTAGCACAAGAAACAAAGCTATGGGTCTCTGCCAGCTTGTCTTTGCCAATGTGACTTTATCCAAGTACTGGCTGGAACAGGGAAGTTCACACACACATTCTATGGGAATTGTGAGCACAAGAAATTCATAACAAGGCACAGCTGAATATTAAGCTGTGTAACACCAAATAGTTCATGCTAGATGGCTTGCTGCTTGACTGACCCTTGGCTTGGTCAAGGTATAGCTTTGATATACAGCTGGACTCCTTCTAACATATTCTTGTGTCTCACCACAATAAAATGTTGCTGTGTTCCTTCCATTCATGACTGGTGTACTTTCTGTAGTAGATTTTCAGACGAATGTCAGATTGAGAACATTAAGAGCAAAAGGGGGTTTTACATGATATCTACCCAATAAGAAAGCCTCTAATTTTTCCATGCATACAATTTATAGTAACCCATTCTTGAGTAAAATTTATACTAAAACAGATGCTCTCAACCTGTGGGTCATGTGATTAGATCTCTGGCTTATCAGATATTTACATTACAATTAACAGTAGCAAAATTACAGTTACAAAGTAGCAATGAAATAATTTTATGGTTGGGGGGTCACCAGAGCATGAGGAACTATTAAAGGGTGGCAGCATTAGGAAGGTTGAGAACAACTCTACTAAAATATGAAAAGTATATATTACTAATTATAAGTGTTCATTCCAAATGTTTTGAATATAAAGAAGTTCAAGTGTTTGTAACTTACATTGAGTTCCCAATTTTCCAAACTTCTGTGTGATGCACAGTATAATTTAAATAATTCAAATGGCATTGATCTATTCCATGTGCTCCTAGTGCTAACCAAGACTGCAGCAAGCACATTTTAGTTAGAAGTAGTAGCAGGTTGGTCTGAAAGACAGCACTTCTGGGCACCTGGATGAATTAGACTGATTCAACTTTCAGATCATGGTCAAATCTCCTCATTACTTTTCTGAAATATCACAGTGTAATGTAGAAGGAAACAGACTAGAATTCAAGAGACTCAAAAACACATGAGGATCTCAAAATTACTCCACTGAGTCAGTATATCAGGTGAGTTACTAAAACCCTCTCTAATTAGATCCTAAAGATTAATTAAATGGGGTTTAAAGAGTCCAGGGTTTGGTAGGTAATTAAGTGGTGCCCCCACAAATATAAATATATATATATATATATATATTGAAAAGATCTCCATTCCTCAAGACACTTTATTTTTATTTATTTATCTATCTATTTATTTATTTATTAAAATTTTCATTCATTTTACATATCGACCACAGTTTTCCCTCCCTCTTCTCCTCCCATTCCCTCCCTCCACCACTGTTATACCCCCTCCCCATTTGCTCTTCCTCCATCTCCATTCAGAAAGGGGCAGGCCTCCCACAGGAGTCAACAAAGCATGGCACATCAAGTTGAGGCAAGATCAAGCTCCTCCTCCTGCATCAAGGTTTGATGAGGCAACCTTGCATGGGGAATGGGTTCCCCCTAGCTCAAGCACCAGGGACAGGTTCTGATCCCACTGCTAGGAGCCCCACAAACAGAGCAAACTACACAACTGTAACACACATTCTGAAGCTTAGGTCAGTCCATGCAGGCTCCCTAGCTGTTGGTCCAGCATTGGTGAGCTCCCAAGAGCTTAGGCCAGCTGTCTCTGTGGGTTCCCCTGTCATGACCTTGACCACCTTGTCTTGTACAATCCTTCCTCTCTCTCTTAAACAGTACTCTTGGACCTGGGCCCGGTGTCTGGCTGTGGATCTCTGCATCTGCTTACATCAGATACTGGATGAATGTTCTCTGATGACAATTAGGATAGTCACAAATCTGATTACAGGAGAAGGCCAGTTCACCCTCTCCACTATTGCTAGGAATCTTAGCTGGGGTCATCCTTGGGGACTCCTGGGAGTTTCTCTGGCACCAGGTTTCACCCTAACCCTCAAATGCCCCCCATATAGATATCTCTTTCATTATTCACCCATCTGTCCCATCCCTAACCCACCTAAACCAATCACTCATGTTTCCATACATCCATTTCCCTCCCCCAACCCCTAGTTTACCCAGGAGATCTCTTCTATTTCCCCTTCCCAGGGAATACATCTCTTTGGGCCTTCCTTGTTACCTAGCTTCTCTGGGGTTGTGGATTGTAGCCCTCTTATTCTTTACTTTATAGCTAATATCCACTTATGAGTGAGTACATGCCACGTTTGTTTTTCTGGGTCTGAATTACCTCACTCAAGATGATTCTTTTCTAGTTCCATTCATTTGCCTGCAAATTTCATGAGGTCATTGGCTTTTTTTTTTTTTTTACTGCTGAGTAATACTCCATTGTGTAAATGTACCACTTTTTCTTTATCCATTCTTCAATAGAAGAGCACTTAGGTTGTTTCCAGGTTCTGGGTATTATGAATAACACTGCTATGAACATAGTTGAGCAAGTAAGTGTCTTTGTTGAGCATCATTTGGGTATATGCCCAATATTGGCATAGCTGGGTGTTGAGGTAGATTGATTCCCAACTTTCTGAGAAACTGCCATAATGATTTCCAAAGTGGCTGTACAAAATTTTGCCCCCACCAACAGTGGAGGAGTGTTCCCTTGATCCACATTCTCTCCAACATAGGTTATCATTAGTGTTTTTGATCTTAGCCATTCATTCTGACAAGTGTAAGATGGTGTCTTAGAGTCATTTTGATTTTCATTTCCCTGAAGACTAAGGATGTTGAGCAAGTCCTTAAATGTCTTTCAGCCATTTGAGTTTCTTCTGTTAAGAATTCTGTTTAGATATGTACCCCATTTTTAAAATGGATTATTTGGTATTTGCTGTCTAGTTTCTTGAGTTCTTTATATATTTTGGAGATCAGCCCTCTGTCAGATGAGTTGCTGAAGATCTTTACTCATTCTGTAAGCTGTTGTTTTATCTTATTTATCATATCCTTTGCCTTACAGAAGCTTTTCAGTTTCAGGAGGTCCCATTTATTAACAGTCCATCTCAATGTCTCTAGTATAGGTGTTAAATTCAGGAAGTGGTCTCCTGTGACAGTGTGTTCAAGGCCCCTTCCCACCAACTCTTCTACCAGCTACAGTGTAACTGGAATTTTTCATTTTTCTTTATTAAGAATTTTACTACTCACTCTACTTACAGATCCCATCTCCTCCCTCTTGTCAGCCCAGACCTCCCTCCCAAGACACCCCACATCTCCACATCCCCCAAATCAAGGTCTCCCATGGGGAGTCAGCAGAGCCTGGCACCCTGAGCCTAGGCAGGTCCAAGCCACTTCCCACTGCACCAAGGAGGTGCAAGGTGTCACACCACAGGCACTGGGCTCCCAAAAGCCTGCCCATGCACCAGGGATGGGTCCTGATCCCCCAGTCTGGGTGCTCCCCAAACAGTTTGAGCCAAACAATCATCTTCCATATCCAGAGGGCCTAGTCCAGTCCCATGGGGACTCCATAGCCACTAGTCTACAATTCATGGGCTTCCACCAGTGTGGCCAGTCATCTCTGCACATCTTCCCATCATAATCTCGATGTTTCCCCCTCCTCTCTCTCATCGATTGGATTCCCTGGAGCTCAGCCTGGTCCCTGGCCATGGATCTCTGCATCTGTCTCCATCAGTCACTGGACAAAGGCTTTATGATGATGGTTAGCGTATTACACTGGTCACCAGAGTAGACCAGTCCAGGCACCCTCTGGACCACTGCCAGCATACCCAGGTGGGGTCATCCTTGTGGATTCCTGAGAGCCTCCCTGGCACACTGCCTCTTCCTATTCCCATGATGTCCTCATCTATCATGGGATATAGCCCCCCTGCCCTCTCACTCTGTCCCTGTTCTGGCTCGATCCTCCCATTTCCCTATATTCTCATCCCCCCTTTGCCCTCCACCACCCCCACTCCCAGTCCACTCATGTAGATCTCATCCACTTCTCCTTTGCTGGGTCATCCATGTGTACCTCCTAGGGTCTTTCCCCGTTAGCTAGCCTCTCTGAAGCTGTGGGTTACAGTCTGGCCATCCCTCCCCTCACATTTAGTATCTACTTATGAGTGAGTACATACTATGTTTGTCCTTCTGAGTCTGGGTTACCTCACTCAGGGTGATATTCTCTAGTTCCATCTATTTACCTGCAAATTTCACGATATCATTGTTTTTACTGCTGAGTAGTACTCCATTGTATATATGTGCCACATTTTCTTTAACCATTCTTCAGTTGAGGGGCATCTAGGTTGTTTCCAGGTTCTGGCTATTATGAATAATGCTGATATGTACATAATTGAGCATGTGTCCTTGTGGTAAGATTGAGCATTCCTTGAGTATATGCCCAAAAGTGGTATAGTTGGGTCTTGAGGAAGACATATTCTCAATTTTCTGAGAAACCCCATATTGATTTCCAAAGTGGCTGTACAAGTTTGCATTCCCACCAACAGTGGAGAAGTGTTCCCCTTGCTCCACATCCTCTCCAGAATAAGCTGTCTTCAGTGTTTTTTATCTTAGCCATTCTGACAGGTATAAGATGGTATCTCAGAGTCATTTTGATTTGTATTTCCCTGATGATTAAGGATGTTGAGCAATTCCTTAAATGTCTTTCAGTCATTTGAAATTTTTCTATTGAGAATTCTCTGTTAAGCTCTGTAGCCCATTTTTAAATTAGATTGTTCAGTATTTTGAAGTCTAGCTTTTTGAGTTCTTTATATATTTTGGAGATCAGCCCTCTGTCAGATGTGGGGTTGGTGAAGGTCTTTTCCCATTCTGTAGGCTGTCGTTTTTGTCTTGTTGACCATGTCCTTTGCTCTACAAAAGCTTCTCAATTTCAGGAGCTCCCATTTATTAATTGTTGCTTTCAGTGTCTGTGCTACTGGTGTTATATTTAGGAAGTGGTCTCCTGTGTCAATGCCTTCAAGACTACTTCCTACTTTCTCTTCTATCAAGTTCAGTGTAACTGAATTTATGCTGAGGTCTTTGATCCACTTGGACTTGAGTTTTGTGCATGACTCTATTTGTAGTCTTCTACATGTTGATACCCAGTTATGCCTGCACCATTTGTTGAAGATGCTTTCTTTTTTCCATGGTACAGTTTTGGATTCTGTGTCAAAAATCATATGTTCATAGGTGTGTGGATTAATGTCAGGGTCTTCAAGTTGGTTGCATTGGTCCACATGTCAGTTTTTATGCCAGTACCAAGCTGTTTACATTACTATAGCTCTATAGTGGAGCTTCAGGTCAGGGATCATGATGCCTCCAGAGGTTGCTTTATTATTCAAGATTCATTTAGCTATTCTAGGTTTTTTTGTTTTTCCATATAAAGTTAAGTATTGTTCTTTCCAAGTTTGTGAAGAATTGTGTTGGGATTTTGATGGAGATTGCATTCAATCTGTATATTGCTTTTGGTAAGATTGCCATTTTTACTATGTTAATCCTACCTATCCATGAGCATGGAAGAACTTTCCATTTTCTGATATCTTCTTTAATTTCTTTCTTCAAAGACTTAAAGTTCTTATACAGGTCTTTCACTTGCTTAGTTAGGGTGTTTTGTTTTGTATTATTTGTGGCTATTGTAAAGGGTGATGTTTCTCTGATTTCTTTCTCAGCTCATTTATCATTTGTATATAGGAGGGCTACTGATTTTTTTGAGTTAATCTTGTTTCCTGCCACCTTACTGAAGGAGTTTATCAGCTGTAGCAGTTCCCTGGTAGAATTTTTGGGGTCATTTATGTACACTGTCGTATTGTCTGCAAATAGTGAAAGTTTGACTTCTTCCTTTTCAATTTGTATCCCCTGATCTCCTTTTGTTGTCTTATTGCTCTGGCTAGAACTTCAAGTACTATGTTGAATAAGTATGGGGAGAGTAGACAGCCTTGTTTTGTTCCTGATTTTAGTGGAATCGCTTTGAATTTCTCTCCATTTAATTTGATGTTGGCTGTCAGCTTACTGTAAATTGCCTTTATTATGTTTAGGTATGTTCCTTGTATTCCTGATCTCTCTATAACCTTTATCAAGTAGGTGTGTTGGATTTTGTCAAAGGCTTTTTCAGGATCTCATTTGATGATCATGTGGTTTTTTTTCTTTCAGTTTGCTTATATGGCGTATTACATTAACAGATTTTCATATGTTGAACCATCCTTGTATCCCTGGGATGAAGCCTACTTGGTCATGGTAGATAATTTTTTTAGATATGTTCCTGGATTCAGTTAGCCAGTATTTTATTGAGTATTTTTGCATCAATGTTCATGAGGGACTTTGGTCTGTAATTCTCTTTCTTTGTTGCATCTTTTTTTTTTTTTTTTTTTTTTTTTTTGGTTTTTCGAGACAGGGTTTCTCTGTTTAGCTTTGCACCTTTCCTGGAACTCACTTTGGAGACCAGACTGGCCTCGAACTCATAGAGATTCGCCTGCCTCTGCCTCCCGAGTGCTGGGATTAAAGGCGTGTGCCACCACTGCCCGGCTCTTTGTTGCATCTTTGTGTGGTTTGGGTATCAGGGTAACTGTAGCCTCATAGAAAGAGTTTGGCAATGTTTCTATTGTATGGAACAATTTGTAGAGTATTGGAATTAGCTCTTCTTTGAAAATCTGGTAGAATTCTGCAGTGAAACCATCTGGTCCTGGGCTTTTTTTGGTTGGGAGACTTTAAATGACCATTTCTATTTCCTTAGGGGTTATTGGTCTATTTAAATAGTTTATCTGGTCTTGATTAAACTTTGCTATGTGGTACCTATCCAGAAAATTGTGCATTTCTTTCAGATTTTCCAACTTTGTGGAGTACAGGTATTTGAAGTATGACATGATGATTCTCTGGATTTCCTCATTGTCTGTTGTTATGTCTCCCTTTTCACTTCTGATTTTGTTAATTTGGATGTTCTCTCTCTCTGCTTTTTGGTTAATTTGGATAAGGGTTTGTTTTTATTGTTGATTTTCTCAAAGAACCAACTCTTTTTTCATTGGTTCTTTGTATTGTTATCTTTGTTTCTATTTTTATTGATTTCAACCCTCAATTTGATTATTTCCTGGTGTCTATTCCTCCTGAGTGAGTTTGCTTCTTCTTGTTCTAGAGCTTTCAGTTGTGCTGTTAAGTCACTAGTGTGAGATTTTTCCAACTTCTTTATGTGGATATTTAGTGCCACGAGTTTTTTCTTAGCACTGCTTTCATAGTGCTTTTATACCCATATAAATTTGGGTATGTTGTACATTTGTTTTCATTGAATTCTAGGAATCTTTAATTTCTTTATTTCTTCCTTGGTGATTCAGTTGAGCATTATTAAGTCCATGAGATTATAGACTTTCTGTAATTTTTGTTGTTGTTGAAATCTAACTTTAAGCCATGGGGGTCCAATAAAATATAGGAGGTTATTTCAATTTTTTTTTCTTCTGAGATTTGTTTTGTGACCAACCATGTGGTTGATTTTGGAGAAGGTTCCATGGGGTGCTACGAAGAAGGTATATTCTTTTGTGTTAGGGTGGAATATTCTGTAGACATCTATTAAATCCATTTGAGTCATAATGTCTGTTAGTTCCCTTATTTCTTTGTTAAGTTTCTGTCTGGCAGACCTGTCTATTGGTGAGAGTTGGGTGTTGAAGTCTTCCACTACTAGTGTATGGGGTTTGATGTGTGATTTAAGCTTTAGTAATGTTTCTTTTACAAATGTGGGTGCCCTTGTACTTAGGCATAAATGTTCAGAATTGAGACTTCATCTTGGTGCATTTTTTCCTTTGATAAATATGTAATATCCCTCCCATTTTCTTTTGATTGATTTTAGTTTGAAGTCTATTTTATTACATATTAGAATAGTTATACCAGCTTGCTTCTTAAATCCATTTGATTGGAAAGTCTTTTCCCAGCCTTTTATTCTGAGATAGTGTCTGTCTTTGAAGTTGAGATGTGTTTCCTGTATGCAGCAGAAGGATGGATCTTGTTTTCGTATTCATTCTGTTAGCCTGTGCTGTTTATAGGTGAATCACTGATATTAATGATTGTTAATTCCTGTTATTTTTTGGTGGTAGTGTTTTATGTTTTCCTTCTTTGATATTTATTGGTGTGGGAGTAACTTTTGCCTGTGTTTTCATGGGTGTATCTAATTTCCTTAGGTTGGATTTTTCCTTCTAGTGCTTTCTGTAAGGCTGGATTTGTGGAAAGATATTGTTTATATCTGGTTGTCATAGAATATCTTGTTTTCTCTATCTATGGTGATTGAAATTTTTGCTGGATATCATAGTCTGGGCTGGCATCTGTGGTCTCCTATTAGCCTCTGCAAAACATCTGTCCAGAGCTGGGTGGTGGTGGCACATGCCTTTAATCCTAGCACTCGGGAGGCAGAGACAGGCAAATATCTGTGAGTTCTAGGCCAGCCTGGTCTATAGAGTGAGACCCAGGACAGGCACCAAATCTACACAGAGAAACCCTGTCTATTCTTTCTTTATTCTGTATGTTTAGTGGTTTGATTATTATGTGATGAGGGAACTTTTTTTTTTGGTTCAGTCTTTTTGGTGTTCTGTAAGCTTATTGTACCTTCATAGACATGTCCTTCTGTAGATTGGGAAAGTTTTCTTCTATGATTTTGTTGAATATGTTTTCTGTGTCTTTAAGCTGAAATTCTTCTCCTTCTTCTGTCCCTATTAATCTTATTCTTATTATTATTTTCCTGGTTTCTCAGATTTCATGGATGTTTTGTGTTAGGATTTTATTGGATTTATCATTTTCTTTGAACAATTAATCTATTTTCTCTATTGTATCTTCAATGCCTGAGATTCTCTCTTCCATCTTTTGTACTCTGTTGCTGATGCTTACATCTATAGTTCTTGTTCACTTACCCAGCTTTTCCATTTGCTGAATTCCCTCAGTTTGTGTTTTCTTTATTGCTTCAATTTCAATTTCCAAGTATTGAATGATTTCTTTTACCTGTCTGTGTTTTTCTTTACTTTCTTGGCTTTCTTTAAGGGATTTATTGATTTCTGTGGGCCTCTCTAGCACTTTGCTTCTTCCTATTCTCATGTGGTCTTCATTTACCATGGTCTCCTATTCCTTGTTCTCCCTCTCTGTTCTTGATCCAGCTGGGATATCCTGCTCCCCCAATTTCTCTTTCCCTCGCCCCTCGCCCTTCATTACCCCCACTCATGTCCAGGCTGTTCATGTAGACCTCATCCATTTCTCTGTCATTAGGCGATCACCTTGTCTTTCTTGGGGTCCTGTTTTCCAGGTAGCCTCCCTGGTGATGTGAGTAGCAGTCCAGTCATCCTTGTTCCACATCTAGTATCCTCCTATGAGTCAGTACATACCATGTTTGTCTTTCTGAGTCTGGGTTACCTCACTCAGGATGATTTTTTCTAGATCCATCCATTTGACTGCAAACCTCATGATGTCATTGTTTTTCTCTGCTGAGTAGTATTCTGTTGTGTATATGTACCACATTTTATTTATCCTGTATATGTACCACATTTTATTTATCCATTCTTCAGTTGAAGGGCATCTAGGTTTCTTCCAGGTTTTGGCTATTACAAACAATGCTGCTATGAACATAGCCAAGCAAGTGCTCTTGTGGTATGACTGAGCATTCCTTGGGTATATGCCCAAGAGTGGTATAGCTGGATCTTGGGGGAGATTGATTCCCAGTTTTCTAAGAAAGCGCCATATTGATTTCCAAAGTGGTTGTACAAGCTTGCATTCCCACGAGCAGTGGAGGAGAGTTCCCCTAGCTCCACATCCTCTCCAGCATAAGGTGTCTTCATTGTTTTTGATCTTAGCCATTCTGAAAGGCTTAAGGTGGTATCACAGACAATAGACTGCTGGCAATGGTCGAGAGACAGCCTGAACTGACCTACTCTGGTGATGGGATGGCCAAACACTGTAATTATCATGCTAGAAACCCCATCCAACAACTGAGGGATCTGGATGCAGAGATCCATGGCTAGGCCCCTGGGTGGAGCTCTGGGAGTCTAATTAGTGAGAAAGAAGAGGGTTCATATGAGCGAGAATTGTTGAAACCAAGGTTGGATAAAGCACAGGGACAAATAGCCAAACGAATAACACATGAACTATGAACCAAAGGCTGAGGGGCCCCCAACTGGATCAGGCCCTCTGAATAGGTGAGACAGTTGATTAACTTGATCTGTTTGGGAGGCATCCAGGCAGTGGTACCAGGTCCTGTGCTCATTGCATGAGTTGGCTGTTTGAAACCTGGGGCTTATGCAGGGTCGCTAGGCTTGGCCTGGGAGGAGGGGACTGGACCTGCCTGGACTGAATCTACCAGGTTGATCTCAGTCCTTGGGTGAGGCTTTGCCCTGGAGGAGGTGGGAATGGGGGGTGAGCTGGGAGGAAGGGGAGGGAGGCGGGAGGGGGGAGAACAAGGGAATCCGTGGTTGATATGTAGAACTGAATTGTATTATAAAATTTAAAAAAAGGGATTTATTGATTTCTTAGAATTTTTTATTTGTCTTTTCCTCAATTTCTTTAAGGGAATTTTTCATTTCCTCTTTAAAGGCCTCTATTATCTTCATAAAGTTATTTTTAAGGTCATTTTCTTATGCTTCAGTTGCATTGGAATGTTCAGGTCTTGTTGTTGTAGGATCACTGGATTCTTGTGGTGCCATATTGCCCTTTCTGTTGTTGAATGTATTCTTCCATTGTCATTTACTCTTTTGTTTTTCCAACTGGTGTGCATTGTACCTGTGCCAATGTAGTCTGCTGGGGTTGTGGGGGAGGTCTGGCCATGGGGAGGATGACAAGGTTTGTGGGCAGCAGAGTAGGTCTTGGGGGAACAGAATCCAGTGGTGGTACAGCTTCAAGATAGGTCTCTCACCTGCTTGCCAGCCTCTGCAGACTGCACCCAGAGCAGAGGAGTTCCTCCAGAAGTCCCAACTGCCTTGGCGGTGTTGAGATGGGAAGGAGATGGGTACAGGATATGCCGTGGGGTTTAGAGTCTGGTCATTGGGGCAATTCAGCTGGGAGCCAGTTACTCACCTGTTCTTCCAACTGGTGTGGGTTATGCCTGTACCTCTGTAGTCTGCTGGGCTTTTGGGGGAGGGCTGGCCATGGGGGGGATGACCAGGTACATGGTGTTGGGTGGCAGAGTGGGTCTTGGGGGAACAGAGTCCATTGGGTTGTGGCAATGGTGGTGCAGTCTGGAGTCATGTCTCTTACCTGCTTGCTGGCTGCTGGGGACTACCAAGACACTTCGTTTATTTCTTAAGAAATTATTATAATAGTCTTATTTTGTTATGTCAGGACACTTTGCTGCCATCTACTGAAAAATTACCTTTGTAAATATGCAAACAAATTATGTCTAATATATACACCATGTCACTAGAGAAGTGTTTGTGACCTTGTGCATGGATTTCACACACACACACACACACACACACACACACACACACACACATGCTATTCTCCTCTTCACTTTTGTAAATGGTATTTGGATAAGCATTCCAGATTATGCTATTGTATGGAGAAATTCATTTTCAAAAATCAGAGTTAATCTCTATAGAAAAGAGCCAGCATTTTCTTCCAAAGCTTTTGAAACATTTGTGCTCACCCTTTCCCTCACTTTTCCACCAAAAAAGTATATTTTATAATAAACATGCAAGTTAAATTTGCAGAAAAATAAATTAAACCAGTATTTTCGATTCATAAACAGTCAATATAAGGCCAAATTAGGGGGCACATTTTTTATTTAAATTTTTTTTCATTTTACATACCAACCACAGTTCCCCCTCCCTTCCTTCTCCCACTTGCCCCACTTCCCCCTGACCATCTACTCCTCAGAGGGGGTAAGGCTTCCCTTGGGGAGTCAACACAGTCTGGCATACCAAGTTGGGGTAAGACCAAGCCCCTCCTAGGGGGCACATTTTATGTATTGAAAACAAAAACATGATTTATAAGAACATATATAGTCTTTTCATTATGATTTTAAAAATTGGGCCCAAATAATACACTGATAATGCATAATTATTGCAAGATGACAGGTCTCTACAAGAGAGCAACTCTGCTGTTCTATTTACCTGTATCTCAGAACATGGATTGAGATGTAACAGTTAGTTGACGCTCCATTCTAACCAAGTCATTTTATTGTAATGGTGATTGTAGTAACCTTTTACAAACAAAAAGAAAATTTTGGCTCATTTTCATACCTTGCACTATAAGGCAGTTTATTGACAATGGAAACTCTTTCAGGACATAGGCTTTACCACTTAGGCAAGGACCTTAGGCTCTATGATGGTATGTATGGTAAATTGAATGTAATTGGTTCCCATAAATTCATAAGGAGTGGCACTTTTACAAGCTGTGGCCTTGTTGAAATAGGTGTGGCCTTGTTGGAGGAAGTGTGTCACTGTGGAGGTGGTCTCTGAGTTCTCCTATGTTCAAGATACTGCTCAGTGTTTCAGACCACTTCCTGTTGCCTGTTGGGTCAAGATGTAGCTCTTTCTTCACTCTCAGCTTTCTCCTGAACCATGTATGCCTGCATGCTACCATGTCCCACCATGAGTATAATGAACTAAACCTCTGAAACTGTAAGCCACACAATAAATTTTTTTCCTTTATAAGAGTTGCCCTGGTCATGGTGTGTCTTCACAACAATAGAAACCCTAACCAAGACAGATGGTTTCTTGAAACATGTAAGAAACAGCACCATACAGTGACAAAAGCAGAATTATCACAGTTACCAAAGGGGACACAGGAGGCATCAAAAGGTTGATGAGGTGGATGTGTTGATGTGTGTATACTGTAGGGATGGAAAACCTGTCAGCTAGCTGTCATCTGAGGATCCCCATGAGAACATGGTGATAATTGATACATTAAGAAGATAGTAGTCACTAATGCTGTAAGTTGAGGGAACATAAGAGAGTTCCTTGTCAGACAAAAAGATTACAGGGTCCCAAAGTAAGAGGCCTAGTACTTAACTACTGGAAGAAAGGTGGGTGAAATTGCTGCAATGAAGTGACAAAGCTGGCGTGTGTTCAATGGATTAATCCACATAAACATAAGAAGACAATTAACAGAGCACAATACTTTTACAGGCAAATAAGGCCAGTCTACAAGAATATAACTTGAAATAACTCAAGAATGAATGGTACCTGCCCTAACAGAAAAATCACTCACTAGTCCAGGTTGCAGGGTAGAGTCATTTCTCAATATGTACTCTGTAGTGTTTTCCCAAGTACATTGGAATATTGTTCCAAACATTTCATCAGACAGTAGAGCTCTGCAGCAGACCTAGGCACTAGTGCCAGAAGCCCTGTGTACCACTTAGCATAACTATGGCATCAGAGAGACCTGCAGTGGAAAGGAAGCCAGGGAAGGTTATAGAACTTCTCAGTAGAAGAGTCACAGCAGACTCCTGGGATCTTGGAGCAAGATCAGTGACACCTGCAGAAAACAAATATTCAGAAAGAAGTCCTTTCAGACTAATGTGACCTGGCTGGGATAGAACTAATTAATCAGTTGTTCCCAGGAATTTTGGACTTACACAGTGAGGCAGTGACTTGGTTTTGAAATGGCAGATGGCAGTCCATTGGAGAAGTCAGTGGACTCCCTTCTCTGATGGACTGGCCATTGCCCAGTACTTGTTTACCAAGTGATTTGGTTTTTTTCTTTGGATTCCATTAGAACCTCTAGTATAACTTTTTAAATGTATAGTGCCACTTAATTTCTTCTCAGCTGTCTTCTGTTTCCAAACAGAAGATAGGCGTTTTGGCAGAGATGGGGTAGATCTGGGTTGGGTTCTGGAACTGTGGTGCTGCTGAGGGAGGTGGTGGGACAGAGGAGGGAGAGCTGAGGGAGAGCCCAGAAGACAGTGATGGGCAGAGCACACTAAGGGGTCTTCATTTAAAATGTCCATTTTAATGAGCAATTTGGTATTTTTTTTGAATCATGAACCTAATTAGTCTTATCAATGAAAACCAGGAGTCAAATATTGGGATAATAACCTGAAAGATCAGAGAAGCAGAGGAGCAGTGACCAGAGACTTCTTCCCTCTCCAGGTTCTCAGACCCAAAGGGGCAGAGATCCTCTCTCCATCACTTCCTTTCTCCTGCCTCCTGAGTTCTGAGATTAAAGGCATGAGCCTCCCAAGTGCTGGGATTAAAGGTGTAAACCTCCCAAATGCTGAGATTAAAGGTGTACACCACCACCTATTATGGTCTTTGAAAAGCCTGCTCCAAGACCACACCCAGGGTATTCAAAAAAAAATCCACAATGTCAGTAAAAACTAAACCTTTTCTATCTGAGGGGTAAGGAAGGAACACAAGCATTCTAGTGGTAACTTTCTTTTTTACTGCATCTTGAAATCTCTTCTCTTTTGTCTTTACACAGTTCTATCTTCCCAACAGACAGTTCTGGACAATATATATGAGTTTCATTTTGAGGGCCACATTACTTTCTTGAATAAACAATAAGAAGCAGAGTCAAGCCAGGTGGTGGTGGCACATAACTTTTAATCCCAGTACGGAGGAAGCAGAGCCAGGTGGATCTCTGTGAGTTTGAGACCAGCCTGGTCTACAGAGCAAGATCTAGGACAGGCACCAAAACTACGCAGAGAAACCCTGTCTCGGAAAATCAAAAACAAACAAACAAACAAACAAAAAAGAAGCAGAGTCATTCTGATAACACATGTGAAATCATATTGTTTCTCTCAGACTTGGAATGTTACACTGATCATACCAATGCTTGGCTCTCTGGTGAGCAGATGGGAGGCATGTAGTACTTGAGTGCTTCAGACTTTCTTGAGGGACAGTGACCTTAAAAGCATCCCAGGACCTAAATATAAACAGTTAGCTCACTGAACCTTGAATCTCATATCATAAAATTGAAATTAGGAGTTCAGGCAGAGAGTTAGAATTTGTGTAGGGAATTATGTCTTTAATGTTACCAGCCAGACTTTTGCAAGCAAAGAACTGGCACTAAAGTTGCTTTATGCCTGATCTTGGTTCAACACACAACTGGGAATCTGTCCTTGTGCATTTTCTATGAAGGTTTATCTTATGAATTCATTTGCAGGGGCAACTAGTCTACTTTGAATTTGCTCTGAGGTCTTAAATCAACTAATTGTATGTAATTGTCTTGAAACCATAGAATAAAGGTCTGGCTATGAAAGTATATTTCATTCATCAAAATTAACACAGGGTAAGAAGTCACCCTTCTGTTAAATCACAGTCATAATTGTGCCCAAAAAGTGTAATACACACTACCAATAGACTGTGGGAAAAACCTCAAAGCTGTTCTCTTTAGGGAAGAATTGTAGCAGCATGTAAGAATATTAAAGACAGAAGCAAAACAGCATTCATAGTCAGTAGCCCCATAAGCTTTGCTTGACAAGGTTCCTCCATCAAAGAGTTATTCATCTGGTGGGTTGACTTTATGAATATCAGTTGTCATCTTCTGTATAGTCTTATGGCCTCTGGCAACCACTGCCTGGCTTCCATGGTTAACTAGTGGCTAGCTCTACCTTCTGATCTCCAGGCAAGCTTTATTTGTCAGAACACAAACAAAATATCAGACAACATTTTTTTTCTGATTAGGGAAGTTTTTTGTAGTTGTTACTCCTCCAACCACATGAACTCTGTTGTTTTATGTCTCCTAATTTAGCCTTCAAAGGTGTAAACCAAAGCCAGAGTCTTCCCTTTGTATTGTGTCCAAGGAAGGAACTCAAATAGTGATTTAATCCTTGCACTTTTCTCCTGTTTCCCAAATTATCCTATTGTGAGAATCTTGGAGATACTTCTTGCCTTTTTACCTCAATCTATCTGTTAAATGAGTTTACAGGCCACTGCTAGAAGGAAAAGCTATGGAAGGAAAGTGAAGAGAGATATGGCTTTAAGAAAAACTACAACAAATAGATGTTGAAGGAGGAGAAAAGGGAAAGTTTGGATCATTAATTTGAAGCATGTTACTGTTCAGCTTTTCTGCCAACCAAGGCCATGTACTCCATAGTAGGGGAGTCTAACCAGGTCACATCTAACATAATTGCTTCTCTGTCAGTGAGATAGAAATCCAGGACTGGCTTGGCCCTGGTGACAGCTCTTCTGACTCATGATGCCACCTGTTCTCCCTTATTTAGATAAGCACAAGGTTCTAGGCCCCTTCTTCCACTAACTGGCACCTCCTGCTTGTCTGTAACTCTCATGAACTCTAAGTACACCTTATATTGAAAATGGACTGAAACAATCTACTTCTTATACCTCCCCCTTCTTTTTCTTTTACTCTTATTGGTCTTACTTTCAGATTTGTTCTAATTTGAAGATGTCTTTGTATCTATACATATCTTAGATGCCAGAAGTTGGACCAATCAGAGATCTCCATTAAGAATTGGGTAGTTTGAAGGTTATATTTATTCAATAGGTTTTCCTTCTGAATTCTGGACTAGAAATATTCTTTCAGTCAGAGGCTTTGTCTCACAATAATGTAAGCAAGTCATATGAAACTTATTTAACAAAAATCAAAACATTTCCTTCTACAACATCTAGGCCTGTGAGTCTTTCTGAGCATCCCACTGATGACTGATCCCCAACCTGTTGTATCTAGCCCAGATCCCATCCAAAGCCTTGGCCTAGTCCAACCATTCACTCCTGAACTAAGACTAATCTCTAGGTTCCTATCAGGATCCACCCTACCTGCCACCACCTACAGGTCCCTTCTGTATGCAATCCAACTTATCTCCCCAGTCAGACCTCCTATCTCCCCTTGTGAGTCTCCCTGACCATTCCTGCCTGCTTCCCCACCCACCAGATCTGGTCTGGGTCCCATAGCCTAGTCTAGGTCCTGTGCTGCAAACACTCTCCAGGCTTCCTTCAGGACCCTCTCACACCCGAGGCTCAGAGAATATGACAGATGAGCAGGAAAACAGATTTTAAGAGCTTGAGGATGAGATGACTACTGTAAGACAGTGTCTTCCAGGCAGAATAGGGATGCTGTGCCCATGAAGTCTCAACAAGACCTGCAAAGGCCACACTAGTTTGCTATGGGATGTCTTTCTGTATACTGTGAATATGTGTTGTTCTTATTGGTTGATAAATAAAGCTGCACTGGCCTGTGGCAAGGAAGCATAAGGTTAGGCAGTACATTCAAACTAAAGATGAGAGAAAGGAGGGTGGAGTCCAGGAGACACCAGCCCACCACCCAAGGAGCAACAGGAGGCCAGCAGACCAGGAACATCACAGCCACATGACACCATATAGATTAATAGAAATGGGTTGAGTTAAGTTAAAAGGGTTAGCCAGCCAGAAGCCTGACCCATAGGCCATACAGTTTATAAATAATATAAGCCTCTGTGTGTTTACTTGGTACCAAACAGCTGTGAGACCTGGGTGGAAAGATTCATCCTCACTCATGGGACCAGGCAGGATCAGAGAAACTTCTGGCTACACAGTTAGCATGCCAACATGGATGAATTAAATTTCACAAGGCCCACCCCTAGATGAAAAATAAAATGCATATGAAAGGAGAACAAATTTTCTTCAGCAAAAAGCTCCCAATCCTAAGTAGTCAATCCTAAATAAATGCTTATGCATGCAACACTAATTACACACAACACACACACACACACAAACAATTATTACAAAAGGGACCATGAATTTGAGAGGAAGTAAGAGTGGGGACATAAGAGGACTTGGAGAAGGGAGAGGAATAGAAACAATTCAATACTGGGTAGTCATATATCAAATTCTCAACTCCAATAAACCACTGGGTAAACAAAGACAAAGGTAAAAGGAAGATGTACTAGACAGTTTTATGTCAGCTTGACACAAGCTAAAGTCATCTGAGGAGAAGGAATCCCAATTAAGAGAATGCCTTAATAAGATCAGGCTGTAGGCAGGCCTGTAAGGCATTTTTTTAAATTAGTTGTTGTTGGGGGAAGGACCAGCTCATTGTAGGTGATGTCATCTGGGCTGGTGGTGCTGAGTTCTATAAGAAAGCAGACTGAGCAGGACATGGGGAGCAAGCCAGTAAGCAGCACTCTTCTGTAGCTTCTGCATCAGCTCCTGGCTCCAGGTGCCTGCCATGCTTGATTTCCTGTCCTAATTTCTTTTGATTATGAACTGTGATGTTAACACATAAGATAAATAAGCCCTGGTGTTTGATCACAGTAATAGAAACACTAATGATGACAGAGGACTAGTTGGGAAAAGGGAAAGAATTAGTGGAAGGCAAAACAGAGAGAGTAATTGTGCCTGGGGGTAGGGAAGGAGGATAAGTAAGCTCAAAATACAGTATATATACATACATACACATATATATATGCCTATTGTTGCATATCATTAGCATATTATGCTAGTTTAAAAAAAAGAAAAGCATTGCCTAATGTCTCAATGGTACTAAACAAGGCTTACATGAACCTACTTAGGAAACCAAACTCTGGATACTATGAAATGAATTTTAATACATTCATTTTGAACCCTTTTAAGCATGACAATAATATTTTTTTCTTAACTTAATTTTCTTTTGTTCTGTTTCTTTTATGTCTATAATGGTGCCACTAGTTTTATGGGTTGTTGTCAGTATTGTCAGGAAGTAGATAGGTAACATGGACTTGGCAGCCAGATTTAAACCCAAATTCTGGTGCTACCATTTACATAACTTCAGGCATTCTCTCTAAGTTACACTGTTTAGTAGGGACATAAGCACCTAAATAAGGTAGCTGCAATGAAAAGGAGACAAAGGTATCTGAAATGCAAGGCACAGAATCAGGCTTATAACTACTCAGAACACAATAGCTGCTATTTTATACAAAAACACAATGAAGAAAATCTGGAAGTTTTGAAAAAGCATTCAGATTCTACGAAGTGTAATACAACATTTAATTCTTTATAATGTATATCCATATTAAAAGTTACACATATTGTTACTATATGTATATTTTGCGTTATGTAATTTTATCATTTTAAACATTACTTTTAACAAAGACCCAATGAATTCTCATGGGATGAGAAACCAAGATATATTCATTAACAAACAAGTTTCAAGGATAATTTTATTTGATTAGTTGATTTGGGATATTTATTTTGATTGGTTTTGCTTATTTTGGTTTTAAGATATGACCTTTCTGAGTAATTCAAGTTGGTCCTGGATTTATAATCTTTCTGCCTCAACTTCCTGAATGCTGGGATTACAAGCATGCAAGATTATGACTGGCTTCCAAAGCCTTTGAGGACCAATCCCATTCCTCCACACCTCCCTTTTCCTTCAAATTTTTCTTCTTGTAAGAATATATATAGGTATGTTGTGGGTTTGTGATCCAAATAGCTGGACTGTCATACAAACCTGATTTCTCATCATACATACTGTTGTGGTACTTACTCTGCCCATGACACTGAGCTATATGGCCTGAAGGAGGTGGTGCTTCTATACAAATTTTAAGTCTCTCTCACACAATGGCAAATAATATAACTATTGAGGAATTTAAAAACTTCTTTGTTTATACTATGGATGAAATTTTGCAAGATTTATACAACCTTCCTAGGATGTATACAATTTTCATCATATTGGCAATTAGTATGGTAATTCATATCACATAATTGAAAGACTGGTTTAATAACAACACCAAAAATGAGACATTAATGGGACTGATACAGACTTTGCAAAATAGTAATGAGAACTTGAATAATTTGATAAGTTGAATAATTTAATATCTTGAATAATTTAAGAACTTTAATAATTTAATAACTTTAAGAATTTAATAATAATAAGATTTCTTTGGAATCTACTAATTTACCACAAGAACTTCAGTCCACTAATAATAACTGGACAGCCAGATCTAATTCTGTTGATAATAAATGTGAATACCTAATGGACAGAACAGTAAATCTTCAGAGCAGTCTTAATACCATAGAGATAATTTCTAAGAAAGAATGATTACCATTAATTGATAGAATAAAGTCATGTTTCTGATGAACACAAAAAATTGTTTGACTCCATGAAGTCACTGGAATCATTTACAGTACAAGAGGTACAGACTCTTGAAAAGGCTGTGATTAATCAATTTCAGGCTTTGGAGGAGTTTGCTAGAACTGAGAATAAGGATGATAACAAGCAGAAGGGCAAGGCTATAGAAGTCATAACATCGCCAGTACCTTGCAGAGTTAAAGATGACTTACCAAAGGTAATAGGTGGTTCTTATACAATGGCAGAAAATAGCACCGTTTGTGAAAAGCCAGTAAATGATAAACATACTGAAGGATATGTAGAATATATCTGGCAACCTATTCATACAAGAGATTTTTTAAAGCATATCAAGGAAGCTGTACTTATCTCCAGTATACATTCAACATATGTGAAACAGATGTTAAATATGTGGTCTTCTAGAAACAGGATCACACCTAATTGTAGATGTAACCAACTGTCTTATTAAATAAGAAACACAGAACCAGTGTAAAAGAGAAAGCCAAGAGCTCAGAGCTCAGAGCTAAAATCTCACTCTTCCTCCTGCAGTGGTTCTAGCTCTCCGAAAGAGAGCTATTTCCTGTGTGTCTGTCTTTAAATAATCTTCTGTTCTGCTTTTTCATTGGTTGTAAACCCAAACACATGACTGCCTCGTCACTGCCTGTAAGTACAGCCCTCTAGGTCTTAAAGGCATATGTCTCCAATGCTGGCTGTATCCCTGAACACACAGAGATCTATGAGATTAAAGGTGTGCGCCGCCGCCGCCGCCGCCGCCGCCGCCGCTGCCACCACCACACTCTTTCTATGGCTCTAATAGCTCTGACCCCTGGGCAACTTTATTTATTAACATACAATTAAAATAAAATAAAATGATTGGAATCAGTTAATATCCATTGTGTTAGAATATAGTTCAGCAGTTACAATGGAATAGCTGGTTGAAAGAAGAAGCTAAGGCCCTTGAGCAGCAAGGTAAGATCAGAGGTTTTGAGATGTCCCAAGATCAAATTCTTGGTGAGGACTATTTCACTGATATAAATGCATAATCTACCTTTGATGAGCATACATTATCCATAGGCCATACAGCAGCCTCTAATGCTTGGGAATAGATCGCAGAACCAGGGAAACCAACTGAGTTATATATGAAGGTCTTCCAGGGATCAAAAGAATCATTTGTTGATTTTTTACAAAGACTGATCAAGACTATAAATAATACCAAGAATTAAGACAAGTATTAACTCAATCTTTGACTTTTGATAATGCTAATATAGAATGCAAAAGGATACTTGCACCTTTAAAGATCAGGTCAGAACCCATAGAAGAACGGATCCAAAACATAAACAATATTGAGTCTTTTAACTATTGTGATGAGGTTTGGATAGGAGAGGCAATTTCCAAAGGTGGAAGAAGGCATCAAAGTACTAAATGTTTTGACTGTGGTACACAAGGCCATACAAGAAGAAATTGTACACAGGGTCCTTCTAGAAACAATGCTTCTTCTAGAAATAACCTAAACAGGAGACCTCAAACTTCTGGATTATGTAGAAGATGTGGCAAAGGCCAACATTGGACCAATGAATGCAGAACAACAAAAGACATATGAAGCAACCCTTTACCAGCAGGAAACACCTCAGGGGGCCTCTCATAGGCCCCCAAATTGAATGTAGTTTAGTTATTTCCAGTTACTGTGAAGGAATTTCCTCCCCAGGACAATAAAATAACCCAGTGCCTAATGTAAAGTACAATACTGCACTGGATGATAGAATAGCCTTGATAGGTGGATCAAAACTCCAAAAAACACCATAAAATGAATATTTTGGCAGACTTCCATAAATGAACAAAGACCAAAGCTTAGAGTATGAATTAATAACATTATTTTAGAAGGCTTAGTGGACACAGGTGTAGATGTGACTATCATTACGCCAAAATCATGGCATTAGAATTGGCCTCTTCAAGAGGTAGATGTCCAGTTTCTAGGGATTGGAACCCTATCTCCAGTAAAACAAAGTACAAGGTGAGTTGAATGCATAGGGTCAGAAGGACAGAGAGGAAGGCTGAAGCCATATGTGGCAAATGTAGCAGCAAAACTTTGGGTCTGTGATCTGTTACAGCAGTGGAATACCCAGATTCAAATTCCTCCAATCTCAGAAGTTGAATATAGACCAAGTCATGTATCTGCAAACAATAGTATAAGACACTATAAAAAGCAGCCACCAACCATCCAAGCTATACATAAACTAAGTACAACCACCATTGAACTCTCAGAGGTACCAATGGCCCTACCTTTAAAATGGCTGACAGATAAACCTGTCTGGGTTGGACAATGGCCTTTGACACAAGATTAACTACAAGCCTTAGAACAGCAGGTTCAGGAGCAGTAAGTGTTCAACATATTGAAGAATCTACCAGCCCTTGGAGTTCACCTGTATTTGTTATTTAAAAGAAATATTATAAACAGAGAATGCTGACAGATATGAGAGCCATTACTAAAGTAATTCAGCCTATGGACTTCATACAGAATGGGGTGCTCCTACCCTCCTTGTTACATAAAGATTGGCCTATTATAGTTATTGATTTAAAAGATTCCATTTTAACCATACCTCTATAACAAAAGGATAGAGAAAAATTTGCCTTCACAGTACCTACTTATAATAATCCCCAGCCAGTCAAAAGTTATCAATGGAAGGTTCTCCCACAGGGAATGTTAAATATCTCCACCCTGAGCCAATATTTCATACAAAAACCATGTACAATTTCCACAATCTATAACTTACAATTATATGGATGAAATCTTATTAGCTGATCTGAAGTCAGATAGGTTAGAACGCATGTTTGAAAAAGCAAAGAAAGTTTTGCCTCTCTGGGGATTACAAATTGCTCCCAAATAGGTACAAAGAGGAGATTCTATTAACTACTTAGGATGTAAGATAGATCTACAAAAAATTAGATCCCAAAAGGTACAACTAAGGAGAGATCCAATGTTGACTCTTAATTTTTTTCAAAAACTGTTAGGAAGCATTTCCAACTTACAGACTATCATCAAAATATCTAAAGATGGACTAATAATAAATTTGGCAATACCCTAAAAGGAGACAAGGACTTAAATAGTCCAAGAGAATTATCAGCTGAAGCTGAGAAGAAATTGGTTGTAGTAGAAATAAAAATATGAGAGGCACATGTGGATCATGTGAATTCTGGTCATAATCTCCTCCAGATACTCCCCCACAGGAATGTTGGTGCATTGGGAAGATATACTGGAATGACTGTTTCTACCATGTAAACCAAATAAGAAATTAAAGACCTATATGGAAAAGATCTCTGATTTGATTCTAAAAGGAAAATTAAGACTTCATCAATTGACAGGAATAGACCCAGCAGAAATTGTAGTACCTTTAACTGATGAGGAAATTTCATCACTATGGAAAGATAATGAATACCGGCAAAGAACCTGTAGCAATTATTTATTTTTTTGGAGAGATTAACAACTGTTATCCCAAAAGCAAGAGAGTAGTATTCCTAAAAAAAACTGAATGGGTCCTTTCTCACATTGCACATCAGAAACTAATCTCTGGAGTCCCCACATTCTATACTGATGCAAATAAATCAAGAATGGCAGGAAATAAATCAGGAGATTTGAGTACAGTGGCTCAAAGCCCTTACAGTTCTTTACAAAAGCCATAACTATGCCATTCTTATGGTACTAATGGACTTCATGGAACCTCTCAATATAGTTATTGACTCTCAATATGCAGGGAGAGTTGTTTCACATATTGAAACTGCTTAATTTATTCCTGGTAATACAGAATAAATTCACTATTTATACAATTATAGGAAATCATTAGAAATAGGGAAATTATATATATAACACAAGGTAACAATGAGACTGATCATTTATTAATAGGTAATATGCTTGAAGCTGCTGGGATGTCTTTCTGTATGCTGTGAAAGTGTTGCTCTGATTGGTTGAGGAAGCTGTGGCTTGTTCTGCTTCTCCGATCTTCCAGCATTCACCCCAATACCTGGCTCCAGGTTTGATTTTATTAATAAGAACTTTTAAGACTCATGCTACATCTGGCGCCCAACGTTCATGGTAGGAATTCATGAAAAAGCTGCGTGCCTGTGGCCTTATGGGCCCCAGCTCAGGCCCTAGTTACTCTCAGCTGGTTGTGGAGGAGCACACTGGTAGGATTTACTGAAGGAGACAGAGGCAGGAGGATCCCAAGTTTGAAGCTGGCCTAGGAAGCTTACTAAGGAGAAGCTGCAGCTGGGACCCAGTGACAAATGGTGGTGGGACCATTGAGGCAGTGACTGCTGTTCCAAGTTGCTGGCTGCTTCTCATCATGTTGGTGATGCTGCTACCTGGGACAAAGGGTTTACTGCTGCTTGTTCAGAGAAGAATTACCAGGACCATTGTGTTACCAGAAAGCATCCACAAAGGTCAGTTTGGAAAAGTTTGGCAAGACAAATGGTGGGGAGAAATTGCTGTGAAGATTTTCTCTTCTAGGGAAGAACATTTGTGGTTCCAAGAGACAGACATTTATCAGACTGTGATTGCTACACACATACACACACACACACACACACACACACACACACACACACACACACAATCTGCAGGGAACCATGACTACGCTTAACAGCAACTTTGAAATCTTCAAAAGGATGAAAAGACCCCACAAAGATGATTCCACATGGACTATGGTAAAGCCATTAAGCTGATTAACACCATGGAAAGATTGACCTTGGACTACAAACTGCTTAGGACAATTTTGAGATGGCTAGCTGAGATAATCCAGCCTGACAGACTACTTGAACAAGGACCTGAAAAAAGCCCTACACTTTCTCATTATGCAGTGACTGGACAAATGATACAGGACTTGACAATTAACCCCAAAATTTCCTTTTCAAGATTCCCTAAAGATGTCTTTGCCCCTAGAAAGCAAGAAGTAATTTTAAGAAAAAGACGCCCACATTCCCAAGAAGTGGGGTGGGTAGTTTTTGGTTGTTTAATGAGTTTTGGATATTGTCATTGTTTACAATGGTTGGTTACAAGTTGTTAATTGTTAATGGTTAGGAAAAAAGCTGAATAAGGAGATTAGATTCTGAGTTTTTGTTTAAAAAAAGGAAAAGAAAAAGGAAAAAGAAGATAGATATGAGGTAGATCACTGAGTCTACTCTGAGAAAAAAGATAAAGAAATAATAAGATAAATGGGTAGATAATTGAGTCTACTCTAAAAAGAAAAAGGGGAAGATATAAAAATGGCAAAAGGTAGATTATTGAATCTATTATGAAAAGAAAAAAGAGAGAATATGGATATGGTAAGATAAAAAGGGAGATTATAGAATCTACTTTTAAAAAGGAACTACTTGTTTTAATTAGGATAAGTAATGGAATTTTTTTGAGTTTATCAAATGTTACTGGACTGGACATTGTTATATATTAATGGGTTTTTTTGTCTGAATCTGTCAAATGTTAATAGACTAGACATCGTTAATGTAATCTTGACTGTGTATATTGTATATACTTATTGGACATAATTTTTCTTGTATTAGTTATAAGCTTTTTGAAATTTTAGACAAAAAGGGGAAATGTGGTGGTATTGTGTTCCCCAAAATATTGTGCACGCTAACAAACTTATCTGGGGTCAAAGAACAGGACAGCCACAATATTAAACATAGAGGATAGGCAGTGGTAGCACACACCTTTAATCCCAGCATTACAGAGGCAGAAATCCCTCTGGATCTCTATGAGTTCAAGGCCACATTGGAAACAGCCAGGCATGGTGACACACACCTTTTAATCCCAAGAAGTGAACCTTTAATCCCAGAGAGTGGTGGCAAAAACAGAAAGATATATAAGGCGTGGAGACCAGAAACTAGAAGCATTTGGCTGGTTAAGCTTTCAGGCTTTTGAGCAGCAGTTCAGCTGAGATTCATTCTGGAAGAGGACTCAGAGGCTTCCAGCCTGAGGAAACAGGATCAGCTGAGGAACTGGCAAGGTGAGGTAGCTGTGGCTTGTTCTGCTTCTTCAATCTTCCAGCATTGACTCCAATAACAGGCCTCGGGTTTGATTTTATTAATAAGAACTTTTAAGATTCCTGCTACAATTGGTTAATAAATAAAATGCTGATTGGCCAGTAGCCACGCAGGAAGTATAGTATAGGCAGGATAAGCAGAGAATTCTGGAAACAGGAAGGTAGAGTCAGGAGCTGCCAGACAGACACAGAGGAAGCAAGATGTAAAAGTACTGGTAAACCACAAGCCATGTGGCAACTTATAGATCAATAGAAACGGGTTAATTTAAGATATAAGAACTAGAATAGCAAGAAGCCTGCCACAACCATACAGTTTATAAGTAATATAAGTCTCTGTATGTTTACTTGGGTCTGAGTGGCTGCAGGAGCTGGGTGGACACAGGAAAACTTCACCTACAAATGGTGCCCAACAGCTTGAGTTTCCACTTGAAACCTGAGAATACTTAATAATCAATTCTAAACGGAGCCAAAAACATGTTCCTGCTTCATGTTTCATGCAGGCAGCAAGACTGCAACATGAGGGCTTGAGCTACGGTATAGTGGGATCGTGGTGTGTGGGTTTGACCTATGCCATGTTACACAGAGGTGTCTCCAAGCTGTTCTCTATGCTGTGTGGTGGATATAGTTCTTGCTAGTTAAAAAAAAAAAGAAAGGAAAAAAAGGTTTCTGGGCTACATGCTGCCTTGATAGAGGCACAGAACCACTGTCTCCCAGAGTCCAGTAGTGAGCATGCTTCCTCTGAAGCTGGCGGTAAACATAGTTCCACCATGTTCAGAAGCTGAATTGGGTAGAGCCAGCAGCCAAAGCTTCTGCTTCAGTACTAGCCACTGCAGTTTAAAGCAATAGTTACACAATAAGACAGATTCAGATGGAATAGTTTACAATGTGTGTAAAAATGTATGTAAGCTTGGAATAGAGACAAAAATGAATGTATGCAGTTATATAGAGAAATAGTTTTTAAAAAATAATGTCTTTAAAGAGACAATAAAGGTAATATAAAAAATAAGCCACATAAAGATGGATATTAAACAGAGAGTCTGAATTCTATTGTCTTTGGGATTTTTAACTACAGAAAGACATTTGACTATAAAGGATGCTCAGTTAAACCAATATGTATATTTTAAAGGTACCTTGACTTCCACATTTGGATATAAGGATATATTGCTTTGGAAAGGAGGCTCTGCTTTTGTTTCCACAGAAAGCAAGTGGCCATGGGTTTGTTCCAGATTAAGATACATCAGGTTTGACCAGCCAAGACCACCTGAAAGGTCTCTAATGACACCATGGCCCAGATGATCCAACATCCAAGATAGTTTCAAGGCAACTGGCTCAAAGAATACAACCTCAGAGACTACTCCATAATCCTTCAGTTTTCTTTGTGTCCCCATAAGAATACATCACCCTCAACTAGCAGGAAGTAGTATGAGAAACTACACCCAAATTCCCAAATATACAAAGCTGGCTTTGGAGATAGAATTGGCTCACTCCTTCTCTAAACCCAAGCATATTGCTAAAAGAAAAGGTTGAGAGATTCTTCTGTCCCATATCAGAAGAGCCCTCTGATGTGGGACAGAGGAAAACCAATATTTTAATTTAAAGCAGGTTGATTATAAATACAATCTCTTTCTAAGAAAGAAAAGTGGATAGTATAGATATAATAGGAGGAAAGGGTAGACTAATGGACCTACTTTTAAAGAGCAACAACTTGTTTAGAAATGTTTTACATTGCTATGGATTTTAGTTTATTGATACAAGTTTAAACTTGTATTTTGTTATACTGTATATATAATTCTACTCTCATTTGAGATATTATGTTTATATAACTCCTTTAGATTGTAATGAATAATTAAAAACATTAATAATTAGTCTTCTATAATAATCAAACTTATGGTCATGTTAAGTTTTCTAGGTATACATAGATATAATTCAATTAGGTAGGTAATCTTCAAACACTTCAAAGACCTACAGAATATGGCATTTAAAATGTTTTAAAAATTTGGACTTTCTGTACAGTGAGACATGTGTGCTTTTGGCAGCACCAATTTACTTCAGAGAGGAAGATGGGCATCGAAGACACTCTATATGGAGTTTATCTTCTTCTTGGCAAAAATAGCCATTTGGGCAAGAAACTGTTCTTGCCTGGACTGCTTGATCAAATGGACATGCAAGACCCATAGGAAGGTGACTACTGAACTTTGCTTGGAGAAATGGTCCCTCAGGTTCCTGTTTCACGGAGGAAACTGACAGACATTCTACAGGACACTGAGAGACTCTAGGCCTGTGGGCTGAAGACGATGCCCCAACTTTACAGAAGAACTTTAGATAGCTGTCCAGGCAGCCAGCTGTCTCTGTCATTCTAGATTTTTGAAAGTTGCTTATAATGCACTTCCTGTTTACTTAGGTAACACTATATCCTTCTGAGGTCTTTAATGTAGTTAAGACTAGATAGTTATAATTTCCTTAGTTATGATTAAAGAAAAGTTAGATATGAAACCATAGACTCACAAATATAGGATAGATAGGATGCCTTCTTTAATTTTGCCAAATACAAATAGACTAGATATTATAACTATAATTCTTTCTCAATAATTGTTTTGTTATATGTAATTTTACTATGTTAAATTTGAAACCTTCCTTTTTGAAAAAAAGAAAAGGGAAAGTGCTGGGAATGTCTGTATGCTGTGACTGTGTTGCTCTGATTGATTGATAAATAAAATGCTGATTTGCCAGTAGCCAGGCAGAAAGTATAGAATAGGCAGGATAAGCAAAGAATTCTGGGAACAGGAAGGTGGAGTCAGGAGTCACAAGCCAGATACAGAGGAAGCAAGATGCGAAGGCAGAATTAAGAAAAGGTACCAAGCCATGTGGCTAAATATAGATAAGGTTTATGGGTTAATTTAAGTGTAAGAGCTAGTCAATAGTTAGCCTGAGCTCATGGCCAAGCAGTTTTAATTAATATAAGCCTCCGTGTGTTTACTTGGGTCCAAGTAGCTGCAGAACCAGCAGGTGAGAGAGATTTGTCCTGACCATGGGCCAGGTGGGACACAGAAAAACTTCAGCTACAAGAAGCCTCAGAATTTCATAAGAAACACCATGTAAATAGCAAAGGTTTAAAAAGGGGCTTTTCCATCACTTGGCAACAAGCCAAGGAAATCATAAAAAAAATCCTACTTGTTCTTTCTATAACCAAGGTCCATTATTTGGAGGAAGTAATCCTAAATGTGCACAAAGAAATGAAATTTGGCAGATAAGTGTGTTTCATTCACAGAATTTGGGATATTAAAATATGTACACCATGCCATTGACAATAGGTAACTCTTATGAGTTCTCAAAAGGCTGATTCTATAATTATATACATATTAGAAGTTATGGCCATCACAGAAATACCTGTACAAATTAAGACTGACAATACTCCAGCATATGTCTCAAATAAAATGAAACAGTTTTTGCTTATTACAATATAAAGCATGTTACAGGTATGCCACACAATCTCATAGGCCAAACAGTCATAGGAAGATCTTATCAAAATTTAAAGAATATGCTAAGTAAACAGAAAGCAGTAACACTGACCCCTAGAAATGATTTCATAATGCTTTATTAACCTTGAATTTTCTCAATGCTGATAAGAAAGGGACAACAGCTGCAGAGAGACATTGGACAACAGAAAAAATTTCTGAGTTAAACCAACCTGTTTACTTCAAAGATGTGTTGACCTCAGAATGGAAATCAGGATATGTCCTTCATTGGGGAAGGGGTTTTGCTTTTGTTTCCGCAGGAGAAGAAAAGTTGTGGATACCAACAAAGTTAATAAAAATTTGATTTGAACAGGAGAAAACCCTTGATGAGAAGTGGTAGCTCATCCACTGATGTGACGATTCTACAAGTTGTAAGGAAAACTCAACAAACAAAGATCATTTTATTGGACCACCATGGTTTAAAATTAGATTTCAACAACAAAAATTACAGAAAGGCTACAATCTTATGGAAACTAAATAATGCTCAACTGAATCACCAATGGGTCAAGGAAGAAATAAAGAAAGAAATTAAAGTCAATGAAAATGCATGTACAACACACTCAAATTTATGGGACACTATGAAAGCAGTGCTAAGAGGAAAATTAAAACCATAAAATGTCCACATAAAGAAGTTGGAGAAATCTCACACTAGTGACTTAACAGCACACCTAAAAGCTCTAGAACAGGAAGAAGCAAAGTCTCCCAGGAAGAATAGACACCAGGAAATAATCAAATTGAAGGCTGAAATCAATAAAATAGAAACAAAGAGAACAATACAAAGAATCAATGAAACAAAGAGTTGGTTCTTTGAGAAAATCAACAAGATAGACAAGCCCTTATCCAAATTAACTAAAAGGCAGAAAGAGAGCATCCAAATTAACAAAATCAGAAAAGAAAGGGGAGACATAACAACATACAATGAAGAAATATAGGGAATCATCAGGTCATACTTCAAAAACCTGTACTTCACAAAATTGGAAAATCTGAAAGAAATGGACAATTTCCTGGATAGGTACCACATACCAAAATTAAATCAAGACCAGATAAACTATTTAACTAGACCTATAACCCCCAAGGAAGTATAAACAGTCATTAAAAGTCTCCCAACCAAAAAAGGCCTAGAAGCAGATCGGTCCAGTGCAGAATTTAACCAGAATTTTAAATATGATCTAATACCAATATTCTTCAAATTCTCCAAACAATATAAACAGAAGGAACATTGCCAAATTTCTTTTATGAGTCCACAATTACCCTGATACCCAAACCTCACAAAGATGCAACAAAGAGAATTACAGACCAATCTCCATCATAAACATTGATGCAAAAATATTCAATAAAATACTGGCAAATAAAATCCAAGAACACATCAAAAAAAATCATCCAACATGATCAAGTTGGCTTCATCCCAGAGATGCAGGGATGGTTCAACATATCAAAATATGTCAATGTCATTGACCATATAAACAACCTGAAAGAAAAGAACCACATGATCATCTCATTAGATTCTGAAAATGTCTTTGACAAAATCCAACACCCTTTCATGATAAAGGTCTTGGAGAGATCAGGAATATAAGGAACATACCTAAACATAATAAAGGCAATTTACAGCAAGCCAACAGCCAACATCACATCAAAGGGAGAGAAACTCAAAGCATTTCCACTAAAATTAGTAACAAGACAAGGCAGTCCACTCTCTCAATATCTATTCAATATTGTACTCCAAGTTCTAGCTAGAGTAATAACAAAAGGAGATCAAGGAGATACAAATTGGAAAGGAAGAAGACAAACTTTCACTATTTGCAGATGCTATGATAGTATACATAAGTGACCCCAAAAATTCTACCGGGGAACTCCTTACAGCTGATAGACACCTTCAGTAATGTGGTAGGATACAACTAAAAAAATCAGGAGCTTTCCTATATTCAAGTGATATACAGGATGAGAGAGAAATCAGAAAAATATCACCCTTTACAATAGCCACAAATGATATAAAATACCTCAGGGTAATTCTAACTAAGCAAGTGAAAGACCTATATGACAAGAAATTTAAGTCTCTGAAGAAAGAAACTGAAGATATCAGAAAATGGAAAGATCTCTGATGCTCATGGATAGATAGGATTAACATAGTAAAAATGGCAATCTTGCCAAAAGCAATCTGCAGATTCAATGTAATCCCCATCAAAATACCAACACAATTCATCACATATCTCAAAAGAACAATACTCAACTTCATATGGAAAAACAAAAAAATCCACAATAGCTAAAAGATTCTTGTACAATAAAGCAACTTTTGGAGACATCATCATCCTTGACCTCAAGCTCTATTATAGAACTTGATATTGGCATTAAAAACCTACATATGGACCAATGGAATGGAACTGAAAACCCTGACATTAATCCACACACCAATAAACACATGATTTTTAACAAAGAGGCCAAAACTGTACAATGGAAAAAAGAAAGCATCTTCAACGTAAGTGCTGGCATAACTGAATGTCAACATGTAGAAGATTGCAAATAGATCCATATCTATCACCATGCTCAAAACTCAAGTCTGCATAGATCAAAGACCTCAACATAAATCCAGGTACACTGAACCTGATAGAAGAAAAAGGAGGAAGTAGCTTTGAAAGCATTTTCATAGGAGACCATTTCGTAAATATAATACCAGTAGCACAGACACTGAGAGAAACAATTAATAAATGGGACCTCCTGAAACTGAGAAGCTTCTGTAAAACAAAGGACACAGTAAATAAGACAAAATGACAGCCTACAGAATGGGAAAAGATCACCACTCCCACACCTGACAGAGGGTTGATCTCCAAAATATATAAAGAACTCAAGAAACTAGACATTAAAGTACTGAACAATCCCATTAAAAATGGGCTACAGATCTAAACAGAATTATCAACAGAAGAATCTCAAATGGTCGAAGACATTAAAGGAATTGCTCAGCATCCTTAATCATCAGGGAAATGAAAATCAAAACGACTCTGAGATACCCTCTTATACCTGTCAGAATGGCTAAGATCAAAAGCACTGATGACAACAGCTTATGTTGGAGAGGATGTGGATCAAGGGGAACACTCCTTCACTGTTGGTGGCAGTGCAAACTTGTACAGCTACTTTGGAAATCAGTATGGTGGTTTCTTAGAAAACTGGGAATCAATCTACCTCAATACCCAATGATACCACTGTTTGGTGTATACCCAAGTGACGCTCAATCATACCACAAGGACACATGCTCAACTATGATCATAGCAGCATTATTCATAATAGCCAGAACCTGGAAACAAACTAGATGCCACTGAACTGAAAAACGGATAAATAAAATGTGGTACGTGTTATGATATATTATGTCGGGACCCCAAGGAAATCTCATGCATGTAGGGAAACATGCTGGCATGCTGGGCAGATGCAGTGGCAGGAAGCTAGGAGACCTGCTTCATGCAGGCATGGCAGTGGGGCAGTGAGTGGACATTCACAACCCAGAAGCTACATCCATGCAGAAATGGTTTATTATAATAGAGAGATGGAGAGAAGTTAGGAAAGAGGGAGAGAAGAAAGAGAGAGAGAGAAAGAGAGAGATAGCTCAAGGGGTGCACACCTCGTGAGAGTCAAGGGGGAAAGGAGAGAGTTTTTCATCAGAATAACACCCGATTTCTCAGTGGAGACCTTGAAAGCCAGAAGGACATGGACAGATGTAATGCAGACACTAAGAGACCATGGATCCCAGCCTAGACTAATATACCCAGAAAAACTTTAAATCATCATAGATGGAGTGAACAAGACATTCCAAGACAAAGCCAGATTTAAACAATATTTATCAACAAACCCAGCCCTACAGAAAGCACTAGAAGGATAATTCCAACATAAGGAGGTCAAATACACCCTTGAAAACACAGGCAATAGATAACGCCACAGCAGTAAACCTCAAAGAAGAGAAGTACACAAACACACACACTACCACCAAAAAATAACAGGAATGAAAAATCACTGGTCATTATTATCCCTTAATCAATGGACTTAATTCACCTATAAAAAGACACAGGCTTACAGAATGGATATGAAAGCAGGGCCCATCTTTCTGCTGCATGCAAGAAACACACCTCAAATTCAAAGATAGGACACTACCTAAGAATAAAAGGCTGAGAAAGAGTTTCCAAGCAAATGGTCTTAAGAAACAAGTGGGGGTCGCCATCCTGATATCCAGCAAAATAGACTTCAAACTAAAATCAATCAAAAGAGATCAAGAAGGGCATTCAATACTCATCACAGGAAAAGATCTACCAAGATGAAGTTTCAATTCTGAACATTAATGCCCCAAACACAAGGACACCTACATATATAAAAGAAACATTACTAAAGCTTAAATCACACACAAAACCCCACACATTAATAGTGGGAGACTTCAACACCCCACTTTCACCACTGGACAGATCAGCCAAATCGAAACTTAACAGAGAAACAAAGGACTTAACTGATGTTATGACTCAAATTTACTTAATCGATATCTACAGGACATTCCATCCTAACAAAAAATATACCTTCTTCTCAGCACCCCATGGAATCTTCTCTAAAATTGACCACATACTTGGCCACAAAGAAAATCTCAACAGATACAAAACAATTGGAATAACCTCCTGTGTTCTATCAGACCACCATGGTTTAAAGGTATATTTCAACAACAACAACAAAAACTACAGAAAACCTACAACCTCATGGAAACTGAATAATGCTCAACTAAATCACCAATGGGTTAAGGAAGAAATAAAGAAAGAAATTAAAGACTTCCTAGAAATAAATGAAAATGAAGACACAACATACCCAAACTTATGGGACACTATGAAAGCAGTGTTAAGAGGGAAATTCATAGCACTAAATGCCCACATAAAGAAGTTGGAGAAATCTCATACTAGTGACTTAACAGCACACCTGAAAGCTCTAGAACAAGAAGAAGCAATGTCTCCCAGGAAGAATATATGCCAGGAAATTATCAAAGTGAGAGCTGAAATCAATAAAATAGAAACAAAGAGAACAATACAAAAAATTAATGAAACAAAGAGTTGGTTCTTTGAGAAAATCAATAAGATAGACAAGCCCTTATCCAAACTAACCAAAAGACAGAGAGAGAGCATCCAAATTAACAAAATCAGAAGTGAAAAGGGAGACATAACAACAGACAATGAGGAAATCCAGAGAATCATCAGATCATACTTCAAAACCTCTACTCCACAAAACTGGAAAATCTAAAAGAAATGGATAATTTTCAGGATAGGTACCACATACCTAAGTTAAATCAAGACCAGATAAAGTATTTAAATAGTCCAATAACCCCTAAGGAAATAGAAACAGTCATTGAAAGTCTGCCAACAACAACAACAAAAAAAGCCCAGGACCAGATGGTTTCAGTGCAGAATTCTACCATCTCTCCAAAGAAGAGTTAATACCAATACTCTTTAAAGTGTTCCACACAATAGAAACAGAACTCCTTCTCTGAGGCTACAGTTACCCTGATTCCCAAACCAAACAAAGATGCAACAAAGAGAACTACAGACTGATCTCCCTCATGAACATTGAGGCAAAAATACTCAATAAAATACTGGCAAACAGACTCCAAACACATCAAAACAATTATCTACCATGGTCAAGTAGGCTTCATCCCAGGGATGCAAGGGTGGTTCAACATATGAAAGTACATCAATGTAATACATCATATAAATAAACTCAAAGAAAAAAAAACACATGATCATCTCATTAGATGCAGAAAAGGCATTTGACAAAATCCAACACCCCTTAATGATAAAGGTTCTATAGAGATCAGGAATATAGGGAACATACCTAAACATAATAAAGGCAATTTACACCAAGCCAATAGCCAACATCAAATTATATGGAGAGAAAATCAAAGTGATTCCACTAAAATCAGGAACAAGGCAAGGCTGTCCACTCTCCCCATACTTATTCAATATAGTACTTGAAGTTCTAGCCAGAGCAATAAGAGAACATAAGGAGATTAAGGGGATACAAATTGGAAAGGAAGAAGTCAAGCTTTCACTATTTGCAGATGACATGATAGTATACTTGAGTGACCCCAAAGATTCAACCAAGGAACTGATACAGTTTATAAACACCTTCAGCAACATAGCACAATACAAGATCAACTCAAAAAAATCAATAGCCCTCCTATATACAATTGACAAAAAGGTTGAGAAAGAAATCAGAGATACATCACCCTTTACAATAGCCACAAATGATATAAAATACATTTGGGTAACACTAACCAAGCAAGTGAAGGACCTGTATGACAGGAACTTTAAGTCCCTGAAAAAAAGAAATTGAAGAAGATGTCAGAAAATGGAAAGATCTCCCATGCTCATGGATAGGCAGGATTAACACATAGTAAAAATGGCAGTCTTACCAAAAGAAATTTATAGATTCAATGCAGTCCCCATCAAAATACCAACACAATTCTTCACAGACCTGGAAGGAATAATACTCAACTTCATATGGAAAAACAAAAAACCCAGGATAGCCAAAAAAATCCTGTACAATAAAACAACCTCTGGAGGCATCAGGATCCCTGACCTAGAGCTCTACTATAGAGCTACAGTAATAAAAACAGCTTGGTCCTGGCATAAAAACTAACATGTGAACCAATGGAATTGAATTGAAGACCCTGACATTAATCCGCACACCTATGAACATATAATTTTTGACAAAGAAGCCAAAACTATACATTGGAAAAAAGAAAGCATCTTCAACAAAGAGTGCTGGCATAACTGGATATCAACATGTAGAAGGCTGCAAATAGATCCACATCTGTCACCATGCACAAAACTTAAGTCCAAGTGGATCAAAGACCTCAACATAGATCCAGTTACTCTGAACCTGATAGAAGAGAAAGTAGGAAGTAGTCTTAAATGCATTGGCATAGGAGATCACTTCCTAAATATAACACCAGTAGCCCAGACACTGAGAGAAACAATCAATCAATGGGACCTCTTGCAACCGAGAAGCTTTTGTAGAGCAAAGGACATGGTCAACAAGGCAAAGCGACAGCCTACAGAATGGGAAAAGGTCTTCACCAATCCCACATCTGACAGAGGGCTGATATCCAGAATGTATAAAGGATTCAAGAAATTAGACATCAAAACGACCAACAGTCTAATTGAGAAATGGGCTTTAGAACTAAACAGAGAATTCTCAACAGAGGAAGCTCAAATGGCTGAAAGAAATTTAAGAAATACCTCAACATCCCTAATCATCAGGGAAATGCAAATCAAAACGACTCTGAGATACCACCTTACACCTGTCAGAATGGCTAAGATAAAAAAAACACTGAAGACAGCTTATACTGGAGAGGATGTGGAGCTAGGGGAACTCTCCTCCACTGCTGGAGGGAATACAAGCTTGTACAACCACTTTGGAAATCAATATGGCACTTTCTTAGAAAACTGGGAATCAATATTCTTCAAGACCCAGCTATACCACTCCTTGGCATATTCCCAAGAAATGCTCAATCATACCACAAGGGCATGTGCTCAGCTAGCAGCAATATTTGTAACAGCCAGAACCTGAAAACAGTCTAGATGCCCTTCAACTGAAGAATGGATAAATAAAATGTGGTACATATATACAATGGAATACTACTCAGCAGAGAAAAACAATGACATCATGAGGTTTGCAGGCAAATGGATGGATCTAGAAAAAAATCATCCTGAGTAAGGTGAACCAGACTCAGAAAGACAAACATGGTATGTGCTCACTAATAGGAGAATACTAGATGTAAAACAAAGATGACTAGACTGCTACTCACAACTCTGTTGCTGGAGAGCTTCTCTCCAGGTTCCACTAAGCCCCGCAGTCCCACAATCCACGTATAAAATAATCACTCAGGGGTAGACAGGCCCGGCGGCGGAGACAAGCAGATGCAGGTAGGCCCATGGAGGCGGCCCGCAGAAGTAGATGGGCCCAGCGGTGGCCCGCAGAGGTAGACAGGCCCAGCATCGGTGGCCAACAGGGACATTCAGGCCCGGCGGCAGCTGGCAGAGACACACAGGCCCAGCGCGGCCCGCAGAGGTAGACAGGCCCGGCAATGGAAACAAGCAGACACAGCTTGGAACAGGGACGCCTCTAACCACAACACCCGGGGAAGAAGCTATCTCCGTGGAACGGAACCAGAACGAATCTGAACACTCCGTCTGAGGACAACCCAGGGCCCAGCTGCTGATCCTGTGAAACCGAACAACTTGGAGGTGTTGGTGAGACTACCCCGCTCAAATGAAACCCATCTGGGAGAGGATTCAGATGCCTACAGTTGAAGTCTGAAGAAACAAGATCAGCTGAGGACTTGATGAATGAACAAAACGTGACCTGGGAACACAGAAGAAGGCGCTGCCCAGCCACCAAACCAGATCACCAGAATCATAAGTATATACTTAATCAACTGAGATCAGCTGCCCCTGAAGAAATAGCCCAGTAGCACCAATTTAACCAAGAACTCCTACTAAACCAAGACTAAAAATTAGAACAAGAGAGGCACTCTCAGACACAGACACCACCTGCACTGCACAGAGGAAGAGATGAGTAGACGCCAGTGCAAAAATACAGGCAACAAAATAAAGACCTATATGGCAACATCAGAACTTAGTGATTCTACATCTGCAAGACCTGAACATACCAAGACAGAAGAAACAGAAGAAATCAACCGTAAAAATGAATTTAAGAAGATGACAGAGGCCCTTAAAGAAGAAATAAAACATTCCCTCAATGAGGAAATAAAAACGTTCCTTAAAGAGGAAATGAAAAACTACCTTAAAGAGGAAATAAAAACTTTCCTTAAAGAGGAAGTAAAAACTTCCCTTAAAGAGGAAATGAAAAACTCCATTAAAGAGGAAATAAAAAAACTCCCTTAAAGAAATGGAAGAAAAAACGAACAAAAAATGGGAAGAAATCAAATCAAGCCTAGAAAAAGCAATTAAACAGATGAAAGAAACATTCCAAGATCTGAAAAATGAATTTGAGACAATAAAGAAAACACATGCTGAGGGAATGCTGGAAATAGAAATCCTGACTAAACGAACAGGAACTACAGAAACAAGCATAAACAACTGATTGCAAGAGATGGAACAGAGAATCTCTGACACTGAAGACACGATAGAGAAAATAGATTCGTCAGTCAAAGAAAACACTAAAGACAAAAAAGTCATAACACAAAACGTCCAGGAAATTTGGGACACCATGAAAAGACCAAACCTAAGAATAATAGGGATGGAAGAAGGAGAAGAATACCAACTCAAAGGCACAGAAAATATATTCAACAAAATCATAGAAGAAAACTTTCCTAAGCTAAAGAAAGAAATACCTATGAAGATACAAGAAGCATACAGAACACCAAATAGGCTGGATCCAAAAAAAAAAAAAAAAAAAAAAAAAGTCCCCTCGCCACATAATAATCAAAACACTAAACACACAGAACAAAAAAAAAAAAATATTAAGAGCCACAAAGGAAAAAGACCAAGTAACATATAAAGGCAAACCCATCAGAATAACACCAGACTACTCAATAGAGACTATGAAAGCTAGAAGATCATGGACAAATCTCATGCAGATACTAAGAGACAACAGATGCCAACCCAGACTATTATACCCAGCAAAACTCTCAATCACCATAGGCTGAGTAAACAAAATATTCAAGGATAAAACCAGATTTAATCAATACTTGTCCACAAACTCAACCCTACAGAAAGCACTAGAAGGGAAAATACAACCCAAAGAAGCTAAACACATCCATGAAAAATCAAGCGATAGATAATCCCACACCAACATACACCACAGAAGGACAATAAAACACAACCACAAAAAAATAACAGAAATTAACATTCACTGGTCATTAATATCCATCAATATCAATGGTCTCAACTCACCTATAAAAAAACACAGGCTAACAGAATGGGTAAGAAAACAGGACCCATCCATCTGCTGCATATAAGAAACACCTTAACTTCAAAGACAGACACTACCTCCGAGTAAAGGGCTGGGAAAAGGCTTTCCAAGCAAATAGACCTAAGAAACAAGCTGGTGTAGCTATCCTAATATCTAATAAAATAGACTTCAAACTAAAATCAATCAAAAGAGATCAGGATGGACATTACATATTTATCACGGGAAAAATCCACCAAGATGAAGTCTCGATTGTAAACACTTACGCTCCAAATACAAAAGCACCCACATTCATAAAAGAAACACTACTAAAGTTTAAAACGCACATCAAACCCCACACATTAGTAGTGGGAGATTTTAACACACCACTCTCACCAAAAGATAGATCTACCAGACTGAAACTTAACAAAGAAATAAAGGACCTAACAGATGTTATGACTCAAATGGACCTAATAGATATCTACAGAATATTCCATCCTAACACAAAAGAATATACCTTCTTCTCAGCACCCCATGGAACCTTCTCAAAAATTGACCACATGCTTGGTCACAAAACAAATCTCAACAGATACAAAAAAATTGGAATAACCTCCTGTATCTTATCAGACCACCATGCCTTAAAGTTAGACCTCAACAACAACAAAAATTATAGAAAACCTGCAAACTCATGGAAACTGAATAATGCCTACCTGAAACATCAATGGGTCAAGGAAGAAATAAAGAAAGAAATTAAAGATTTCCTAGAATTCAATGAAAATGAAAGTACCACATACCCAAACTTATGGGACACTATGAAAGCAGTGCTAAGAGTTTCATAGCTCTAAATGCACACATAAAGAAGATGGAGCAATCCCATACCAATGAATTAACAGCACAACTGAAAGCTCTAGAACAAAAAGAAACAAACTCACCCAGGAGAAATAGACGCCATGAAATAATCAAATTGAGGGCTGAAATCAACGAAATAGAAAACAAGAGAACAATACAAAAAATCAATGAAACAAAGAGTTGGTTCTTTGAAAAAATCAACAAGATAGACAAACCCCTAGCCAAATTAACCAAAAGGCAAAGAGAGAGTACCCAAATTAACAAAATCAGAAATGAAAAGGGAGACGTAACAACAGACAATGAGGAAATCCAGAGAATCATCAGATCATACTTCAAAAACCTGTACTCTACAAAAATGGAAAACCAGGAAGAAATGGACAATTTTCTGGATAAATACCACATACCAAAATTAAATCAAGACCAGATAAACCATTTAAATAGACCAATAACCCCTAAAGAAATAGAAACAGTCATCAAAAGTCTCCCAACCAAAAAAAGCCCAGGACCAGATGGTTTCAGTGCAGAATTCTACCAGACTTTCAAAGAAGAACTAATACCAATACTCTTCAAAGTGTTCCACACAATAGAAATAGAAGGAACACTACCAAACTCTTTTCATGAGGCTACAATTACCCTGATACCCAAACCACACAAAGATGCAACAAAGAAAGAGAACTATAGACCAATCTCCCTCATGAACATTGATGCAAAAATACTCAACAAAATATTGGCAAACTGAATCCAAGAATACATCAAAACAATCATCCATCATGACCAAGTAGGATTCATCCCAGGGATGCAAGGATGGTTCAACATATGAAAATCAGTCAATGTAATACACCATATAAACAAACTGAAAGAAAAAAACCACATGATCATCTCCTTAGATGCTGAAAAAGCCTTTGACAAAATCCAACACCCCTTCATGATACAGGTCTTAGAAAGATCAGGAATACAAGGAACATTTCTAAACATAATAAAAGCAATTTATAGCAAGCCAACAGCAAACATCAAATTAAATGGAGAGAAACTCAAAGCGATACCACTAAATTCAAGAACAAGAAAAGGCTGTCCACTCTCCCCATATTTATTCAATATAGTACTAGAAGTTCTAGCTAGAGCAATCAGACAACAAAAGGAGATCAAAGAAATACAAATTGGCAAGGAAGAAGTCAAACTTTCACTATTTGCAGGTGATATGATAGTATACATAAGTGACCCCAAAAACTCTACCAGGGAACTGCTACAGCTGATAAACTCCTTCAGTAAAGTGGCAGGATACAAGATCAACTCAAAAAAATCAGTAGCCCTCCTATACACAAATGATAAAAGGGCTGAGAAAGTAATCGGAGAAACATCACCCTTTACAATAGCCACAAATAATATAAAATACCTTGGGATAACACTACTAAACAAGTGAAGGACCTTTTTGATAAGAACTTTAGATCTCTAGCCGGGTGTTGGTGGCGCACACCTTTAATCCCAGCACTCGGGAGGCAGAGCCAGGCTGATCTCTGTGAGTTCAAGGCTTGCCTGGGCTACCAAGTGAGTTCCAGGAAAGGCGCAAAGCTACACAGAGAAACCCTGTCTCGAAAAAAACAAACAAACAAAAATCTCTAAAGAAAGAAATTGAAGAAGATATCAGAAAATGGAAGGATCTCCCATGCTCATGGATAGGCAGGATTAACATAGTAAAAATGGCAATCTTACCAAAAGCAATCTAGAGATTCAATGCAATCCCCATCAAAATCCCAACACAATTCTTCACAGACTTGGAAAGAAAAATACTCAACTTCATATAGAAAAACAAAAGTCCCAGGATAGCTAAAAGAATCCTATATGATAAAGCAACCTTTGGAGGCATCACCATTCCTGACCTCAAACTCTACTATAGAGCTATAGTAATAAAAACAGCTTGATACTGGTATAAAAACTGACATACGAACCAATGGAATCGAATTGAAGACCCTGACATTAATCCATGCACATATGAACATCTGGTTTTTGACAAAGGAGCCAAAACTATACAATGGAAAAAAGAAAGTATCTTCAACAAATGGTGCTGGCATAACTGGATCTCAATATGTAAAAGATTACAAATAGATCCATATCTGTCACCATGCACAAAACTCAAGTCCAAGGGAATCAAAGACCTGAACATAAATCCAGTTACACTAAACTTAATAGAAAAGAAAATAGGAAGCACTCTTGAACGCATTGGCACCGGAGACCATTTCCTAAATAAAACACCAACAGCACAGACCCTGAGCACAACAATTAATAAATGGGACCTCTCGAAATTGAGAAGCTTTTGCAGGGCAAAACACAGAGTCAATAAGACAAAAAGACAGCCAACAGAATGGGAAAAGATCTTCACCAACCCCACATCTGACAGAGGATTGATCTCCTCAGTATATAAAGAACTCAAGAAACTAGACATCAAAATACTGAACAGTCCAATTAAAAAATGGGTTAAAGAGCTAAACAGAGAATTCATAAAACAAGAACTACAAATGGCTGAAAGACATTTAAAGAAATGCTCAACATCCTTAATCATCAGAGAAATGCAAATCAAAACGACTCTGAGATACCACCTTACACCTGTCAGAATGGCTATGATCAAAAACACCAATGACAGTCAATGTTGGAGAGGATGTGGAGCAAAGGGAACACTCCTCCACTGTTGGTGGTAATGTAAACTTGTACAACCACTGTGGAAATCAGTATGGCAGTTTCTCAGAAAATTAGGAATCAAACTACCTCAAGACCCAGCCATCCCACTCTTGGGCATATACCCAAGGAATGCTGATTCATACCATAAAGATACATGCTCAGCTATGTTCATAGCAACACTATTTGTAATAGCCAGAACCTGGAAACAACCTAGATGCCTGTCAATGGAAGGATGGATGAAAAAAATGTGGTACATATACACAACGGAGTACTACTCAGCAGAGAAAAACAATGAAAGCATGAAATTTGCAGGCAAATGGATGGAACTAGAAAAAATCATCCTGAGTGAGGTAACCCAAACATTACATCACAGGAAAAAATTCATCAAAATAAAGTCTCAATTCTGAACATTTATGCCCCAAGTACAAGGGTACCCACATATGTAAAAGAAACATTACTAAAGCTGAAATTGCACATCAAATCTCACACACTGATAGGGGGAGATTTTAACACCCTACTCTCAGCAATGGACATATCTGCCAGACAGAAACTTAACAGAGAAATAAGAGAAGTAAACGATGTTATGACTCAAATGACTTAATAGGCATCTGTGGAACCAACACAAAAGAATATGCCTTCTTTAGCACCCCATGGAACCTCTCTAAAACTGATGACATACTCAGTCATAAAGCAAATCTCAACAGATAGAAAAAAATTGAATCACCTCCTCTTTTTATCAGATCACCATGGCTTAAAGTTAGAATTCAACAACAACACAAATTATAGAAAGCCTACAAACTCAGAGAAATTGAGTAATGTTCAACTGAATGACCAATGGACCGAAGAAGAACTAAAAAAAGAAATTAAAGACTTTCTAGAATTCAATGAAAAAATGGATGTACAACATACCCAAACTTATGAGACACAATGAAAACAGTACTAAGAGGAAAGTTTGTAGCACTAACTGCCTACATAAAGAAGTTGAAGAAATCTTACACAAGCAACTTAACAGCACATCTGCAAGCTCTAGAACAAAAAGAGGAAAATTCACTCAGCAGGAGTAGATGGCAGGAAATAATCAACTTGCTGGATAAAACCAATAAAATAGAAACAAAGAACAATATGGATAATGAATGAAACAAAGATTTAGTTCTTTGAGAAAATCAACAAAACAGACAAGCCCTTATCCAAACTAACCAAAGAGCAGAGAGAGAGCATCCAAATTAGCAAAATCAGAAATGAAAAGGGGGACATAACAGACATTGAGGAAATCCAGAGAATTATCAGGTCATACTTCAAAAACTTTTACTCCACAAAATTGGAATACCTAAAAGAAATGGACAATTTTCTGAATAGGTACCACATACCAAAATTAAATCAAGACCAGATAAACAATCTAAATTGACCTATAACTCCTAAGTAAATAGTAACAGTCATTAAAAGTCTCCCAACTAAAAAAAGCCCAGGACCAGATAGTTTCAGTGCAGAATTCTACCAGAATTTCGAAGAAGAGTCAATATCAACATTCCTCAAATTGTTCCATACAACAGAAACAGAAGGAACATTGACAAATGCTTTCTATGATGCTACAGTTATCCCGAGACCCAAACCACACAAAGATATAACAAAGAAAGAGAATTACAGACCAGTCTCCCTCATGAACATTGATGTAAAAATATTCAATAAAATACTGGCAAACCTGTAGCTGGAGAGTTTTCTCTCTGGGTCCCGCCAAGACCCGGCAGTCCGACAACCCACTTATAAAATAAACACACAGATGCTTATATTTGGCCTAATGGCTCAGGCTTCTAGCTATCTAGTTCTTACATCTTAAATTAATCCATTTCTATAAATCTATACCTTGCCACGTGGCTTATGACTTAGCGGCATCTTCATATGTTGCTTGTCATGGCAGTGGCTGGCAGTGTCTTCCTCCACCTTCCTGTTTTCTCAATTCTCCTCTCTGTTAGTCCCGCCTATACTTCCTGCCTGGCCACTGGCCAATCAGTGTTTTATTTATTGACCAATCAGAGCAACATATTTGACATACAGACCATCCCACAGCACAAACCAATCCAAGAACACATTAAAAAAAAATCATCCACCATGACCATCCTAGAGATGCAGGGATGGTTCAACATATCAAAAGATGTCAATAAAATCCATAATATAAACAAATTGAAAGAAAAAAACCACATGATCATCTCATTGGATGCTGAAAAAGCTTTTGACAAAATCCAACACCCCTTTATGATGAAGGTCTTAGAGAGATCAGGAATACAAAGAACATTCCTAAACATAATAAAGGCAATGTACAGCAAGCCAACAGCCAGCATCACATTAAATTGAGAAAAACTCAAGGAGATTCTACTAAAATCAGGAACAAGACAAGGCTGTCCACTCTCCCCATATCTGTTCAATATAGTACTTGAAGTTCTAGCTAGAGCAATAAGACAACAAAAGGAGATCAAGGGGATACAAATTGGAAAGGAAGAAGCCAAACTTTCACTATTTGCAGATGATATAGTATACATAACTGACCCCAAAAATTCTACCAGGGAACTCCTACAACTGATAAACTTCTTCAGGAATGTGATAGGATACAAGATTAACTCAAAAAAAATCAGTAGCCCTCCTTTATACACATGGTAAATAGGCTGAGAAAGAAATCAGAGAAACATCACCTTTTACAAGCATCATCTTCCTTGAACATCTCCAGCCTTCCCATTTAGGGTTAATTTGTTTGCCATCTTGTGTAGTTTTATGTGTCTGCATGTTTCTTGTATGCACTGCCTTGTGCATTTCAGTGTGTCTGTGGGTTGTTGTGTTTATTGCTTTAGTGTTTCTGTATGAAAAGTTTTAAAACTCTCTTCAGACTTTTGGAATTTTTAGGATATTATTCACATCTATTGAATATTATATCTGAACAAATATGAGAATAATAAGATGTTGTGAACTCCAGTGAAATAGTAAGAAGTTGCACAGGAGCAGGTTTGTTGGATACATACCAGGTACAGGGAAGCAAAAAAAAAAAAAAATGAGACTTGGTCCTTGCCCCGACATCTACCCAACTCAGCCGCAGTTGCGGCCAGCAAGCAGGGCTCCTGTGGGGAGGCTCCCTGTTCACCAAGACCCCTCAGCAGCAGAACCTGCAGTCTACATGCCCTGGCCCCATTCCCATCTGCCCAAGACCCCAGCCACTTCCTGAGGCTTGGAAACCAACCCTCAGCACTATTCCGACCTGGAGAGCTCTCATCAGGCCTAGAGAGAGAGCTCTCGTTGGATAAAGGGCTGTCATTGGACCAAGAATAACCTCAGCAGACAGGGAATCTGCCAGCCCTCATTAGACCAAGAGTGGCTTTCAGAGCAGTAGAATCTGCCACCTCTCATTAGACCAAGAGAGGCTTCCTGAAACACAGAACCAGTTCAGCTCTGACTGACCCAAGAGTCCTGAGAAGACCAAGAAAGCATCTGTGACTCACAGAATCAACTAGCTTGTGTTGACCCTAGAGCAGCTCCCTGAGACACAGAAACTACCTGCTCCAATTAGACCAATAGCTAAGATGAGACTCAGAAGGGCCCCTGAGACAAAGACACAATGAGCACAGAGTGGGCCAACAGCAACTCACTCAGACACAGGTTCCTCTTACACCCATTAGAGGAGGAGATGGGCAGATATCAAGGCAGAAGTACATACAACAACATAAAGAGCAATACAGCATCACCAGAACCTAGCCCTCCTCCAACAACAAGACCTGAACATCACAAGGTAGTAGAAGCAGAAGAAAGCAACCTTAAGAATAGCATCATAAAGATGCTAGAGGCCTTTCAATAAAAAATGAAAAATGAAGTGGAGGAAAAGATAAAAAAAAAGTGGAAGAAATCAATAAAGAAATTGAGAAAAAGACAAACAAAAATTGGAAGAAAAAGAGGAAAAGACAAATAAATTGGAAGAAAGAAATAAATCCCTTAAAGAAACCCATGAAAAAGAAATTAAACAGGTGAGGGAAACAGTTCAAGACCTGAAAAGGGAAATAGAAGCAATGAAGAAGACACAAACAGAGGGAATGCTGGAAATAGAAAATCTGAGTAAACAAACAGGAAACACAGATGCAAGCATAACCAACAGAATACAAGAGATGGAAGAGAGGATCTCTGGTGTAGAGGATACAATACAGGAAATGGATTCCTTAGTAAAAGAAAACACTAAAGCCAAAAAAGTCAACACAAAATGTCTGAGAAATCTGGGACACCATGAAAAGACCAAACCTAAGAATAATAGGGATAGAGGAAGGAGAAGAATACCAACTCAAAGGCAAAAAAAATATATTCAATAAGATCATAGAAGAAAATTTTCCCAACTTAAAGAAGGAAATACCTATGAAGATACAAGAAGCCTATAGAACACCAAATAGACTAGACCCCCCCCAAAAAAGTTCCCTCGCCATATAATTAAACAACTAAATGTACAGAATAAAGAAAGAATATTAAGAGCAGCAAAGGAAAAAGGCCAAGTGACCTATAAAGGCAAACCCATCAGAATAACACCCAATTTCTCACTGGAGACATTGAAAGCCAGAAGGACCTGGACAGATGTAATACAGACACTAAGAGACCATGGATGCCAGCCTAGACTAATATATCCAGCAAAACTTTCAATCATCATAGACGGGGTGAACAAGACATTTAAGACAAAACCAGATTTAAACAATACCTATCCACAATCCAGCCCTACAGAAAGCACTGGAAGGAAAATTCCAACCTAAGGAAGTTAGATACACCCTCGAAAACACAGGCAATAGATAATGCTACAGCAGTAAACCCCAAAGAAGAGTTGTACACACACTACCAACAAAAGATAACAGGAACTAACAATCACTGGTCACTAATATCCCTTAATATCAATGGACTTAATTCACCTATAAAAAGAGACAGGCTAACAGAATGGCTATGAAAGCAAGACTCATCTTTCTGCTGCATACAAGAAACACACCTCAAATTCAAAGACAGACACTACCTAAGAATAAAAGGCTGGGAAAAGTCTTTCCAATCAAATGATCTTAAGAAGCAACCTGGTGTAGCTGTCCTAATATCCAACAAAATAGACTTCAAACTAAAATCAATCAAAAGAGATCAAGAAGGACATTACATACTCATCATAGAAGTTTCAATTCTGAACATTTATGCCCCAAACACAAGGGCACCCACATATGTAAAAGAAACATTACTAAAGCTTAAATCACACACAAAACCCCACACATTAATAGTGGGAGACTTCAACACTCCACTCTCACCACTGGACAGATCTATAAAATTGAAAGTTAATAGAGAAATAAAGGACTTAACTGATGTTATGACTCAAATGGACTTAATTGATATCTACCGAACATTCGATCCTAACAAAAAATAATATACCTTCTTCTCAGCACCCCATGGAACCGTCTCTAAAATTGACCACATACTTGGCCACAAAGAAAATCTCAACAGATACAAAAAAATCGGAATAACCTCCTATGTTCCATCAGACCACCATAGTACAAAGTTAGGTTTAAACAACAACAAAAATTACAGAAAGCCTACAATCTCATGGAAACTTAATAATGCTCAACTGAATCACCAATGGATCAAGGAAAAAATAAGAAAGAAATTAAAGACTTCCTAGAAATCAATGAAAATGAATATACCACATACCCAAACGTATGGTATGCTATGAAAGCAGTGCTAAGAGGGAAATTCATAGCACTAAATGCCCACATAAAGAAATTGGAGAAATCTCACACTAGTGACTTAACAGCACACTTAAAAGCCCTAGAACAAGAAGAAGCAAAGTCACCCAGGAGGAAAAGACACCAGGAAATAATCAAATTGAAGGCTGAAACCAATAAAATAGAAACAAAGAGAACAATACAAAGAATCAATGAAACAAAGAGTTGGTTCTTTGAGAAAATCAACAATATAGACAAGCCCTTATCCAAACTAACCAAAAGGCAGAGAGAGAGAGCATCCAAACTAGCAAAATCAGAAATAAAAAGGGAGACATAACAACTAACATTGAGGAAATCCAGAGAATCATCAGGTCATTCTTCAAAAACCTGTGCTCCCCAAAACCGGAAAATCTAAAAGAAATGGATATTTTCTGGATAGGTACCACATACCTAAGTTAAATCAAGTCCAGATAAACAATTTAAATTGACCTATAACCCCTAAGGAAATAGAAACAGTCATTGAAAGTCTCCCAACAACAACAAAAGTCCAGGACCAGATGGTTTCAGTTAAAATTCTACCAGATCTTCAAAGAAGAGGTAATACCAAACTCTTTAAATTGTCCCACACAATAGAAACAGAAGGAACATTACCAAATTCCTCGTATGAGGCTAAAATTACCATGATTGCCAAGCCAAAGATACAACAAAGAAAGAGAACTACAGACCAATCTCCCTCATGAACATTGATGCAAAAATACTCAACAAAATATTGGCAAACAGACTCCAAGAACACATCAAAACAATTATCCACCATGATCAAGTAGGCTTCATCCCAGGGATGCAAGGGTGGTTCAACATACAGAAAGTCCATCAATGTAACACACCATATAAATAAACTCAAAGAAAAAACCACATGATCGTCTCACTAGATGCAGAAAAGGCATTTGACAAAATCCAATACCCCTTCATGATAAAGGTCTTGGAGAGATCAGGAATACAGGGAACATACCTAAACATAACAAAGGCAATAAGACAACATAAGGAGATCAAGGGCATACAAATTGGAAAGGAAGAAGTCAAACTTTCACTATTTGTGGATGACATGATAGTATACATAAGTGACCCCAAAAATTTGATGAAGGAACTGATACAGCTTATAAACACCTTCAGCAATGTACCTGGATACAAGATTAACTAAAAAAAAAAAATCAGTAGCCCTCCTATATACAAATGACAAACTGGCTGAGAAAGAGATCAGAGATACATCACCCTTTACAATAGCCACAAATAATATAAAATACTAACTCTAACTAAACAAGCGAAGGACCTATATGACAAGAACTTTAGTCCCTGAAGAAAGAAATTGAAGATGTCTGAAAAGGGAAAGATCTCCCAAGCTCATGGATAGGCAGGATTAACATAATAAAAATGGAAATCTTACCAAAAGCAATCTACAGATTCAATGCAATCTCCATCAAAATACCAACACAATTATTCACAGACCTGGAAAGAATAATACTCAACTTCATATGGAAAAACAAAATACCCAGGATTGCCAAAAGAATCCTGTACAATAAAACAACCTCTGGAGGCATCGTGATCCCTGACCTCAAGCTCTACTATAGAGCTGTACTAATAAAAACAGCTTGGTACCATAAAAACCGACATGTGGACCAATGGAGCAGAACTGAAGACCTCAAAATTAATCCATACACCTATGAACATATGATTTTCAACAAAGAATCCAAAACTGTACAGTGGAAAAAAGAAAGCATCTTCAACAAATGGTGATGGCATAACTGGATGTCAATATGTAGAAGATTGCAAATAGATCCCTATCTGTCACTGTGCACAAAACTTAAGTCCAAGTGGATCAAAGATCTCAACATAGATCCAGTTACTCTGAACCTGCTAGAAGAAAAAGTAGGAAGTAGTCTTGAACACATTGGCACCGAGATCACTTCCTATATATAACACCAGTAGCACAGGCACTGAGAGAAACAATTAATAAATGGGACCTCTTGAAACTGAGAAGCTTTTGTAGGGCAAAGGACCCAGTAAATAAGACAAAATGACAGCCTGCAGAATGAGAAAAGATTTTTACCAACCCCACATCTGACAGAGGGCTGATATCCAGAATGTATAAAGAACTCAAGAAATTAGACATCAAAATACCCAACAGTCCAATTAAGAAATAGGCTATATAGCTAAACAGAGAATTCTCAACAGAAGAATCTCAAATGGCTGAAAGACATCTAAGAAATTGCTCAACATCCTTAATCATCAGGGAAATGCAAATCAAAACGACTCTGAGATACCATCTTACACCTGTCAGAATGGCTAAGATCAAAAACACTGAAGACAGCTTATGTTGGAGAGGATGTGGAACAAGGGGAACACTTCTACACTGTTGGTGTGAATGCAAACTTGCACAGACACTTTGCAAATCAATATGGTGTTTTCTTAGAAAATTGGGAATCAACCTCCCTCAAGACCCAGCTATACCACTCTTGGGCATACACCCAAGGAATGCTCAATCATACCACAAGAAGCACATGCTCAACTATGTACACATCAGCACTATTTGTAATTGCCAGAACCTGGAAACAACCTAGATGCCCTTCAACTGAAGAATAGATAAATAAAATGTGGTACATATACACAATGGAGTACTACTCAGCAGAGAAAAACAATGACATCATGAGGTTTGCAGTCAATAGATGGAACTAGAAAAAATCATCCTGAGTTTGGTAACCCAGACTCAGAAAGATAAACATGGTAAGTACTTACTCATAGGAGGATACTAGATATAAAGCAAACAATAACCAGACTTCAACTCACAACTCCAGGGAGGCTACCAAGTAAAGAAGACCCTGAGAAAGACACAGGGATTCCCCAACGACAGAGAAATGGATGAGATCTACCTGAGCAAACTGGCAGTGTGTGTGTGTGTGGGGGGGGGGGGTAATGGAGGGTAAGGGTCGGGGGAAAGAGAGCTAAGGGGAGCAGGAGGTCCCAGCTGGATCAGGAGCAGAGTGGGAGAATGGGGAGGGAGATACCATGATAAACGAAGACCTCAGGGGAATAGGAAGAACCAGAGTGCTAGAGAGGTCCCCAAAAATCCACAGATACCTCCACTGTAGACTATTGCCAGTGGTCGAGAGAGTGCCTGAGCTGACCTGCTCTGGTGATTGGATGGCCAAACACCCTGGCTGTCATGATAGAACTCTCATCCAGTGTCTGATGGAAGCAGATGCAGAGATCCACAGTCGAGCCCCAGGTAGAGCTCCGGGAGTCCAGTCAGTGAGAGAGAGAAGGGATTATATGGGCAAGAAATATTGAGACAATGATTGAAAAAAGCACAGGGACAAATAGCAAAACTAGTGGAAACACATGAACTGTGAACCAATGGCTGAGGAGCTCCCATGGAACTTGATCGGGCCCTCTGGATAAGTGGGACAGTTGATTAGCTTGAACTGTTTAGGAGGCCCCCAGGCAGTGGAGCTGGGACCTGTCCTTGGTGCATGGGCTGGCTTTTTGGAGCCTGGGGCCTATGCAGAGACACTTTGCTCAGCCTTGGTGCAGGGAGGAGGGGACTGGACCTGCCTGGGCTGAGTCTACTAGGCTGGGCTGACTCCCCAGGGGAGACCTTGCCTTGGAAGAGGTGGCAATGGGGTGGGGGGGAGGGCTGAGCGGTGGGAGGAGGGAGGACGGGGGAATCTGTGCCTGATATGTGAAATTAAGTTAATTATAAAATAAAAATATATATTAAAAATAAAATAAAAAAGACTTGAAGACAGAAGAGGGTGAAAGTTAAGCTGGGAGAGAAAGAACCTGTGAGGGGAACCATGCCTACACAATAGTGAAACTACGGTTTTACGCTTAGAGACCTTGCTTCTCACAGATTCTCATTATCCCGAGAATTCCTGCAAATAAAATCCATCCTTCCCCTCCTACTTCTCTCCATCACATGTTGACTCTCCTGGGTCATTAGGGTAGGATTAATGACAAAGTGCATTGTACACAGGTATGAAGATGTTATAATAAAATCATCCTTTTTATGTAATTAATATGCATTAATACAGATGGAGTAAAAATGAGATTAGTGACTAAATTTCAATGGCTCTGCTAATTAATATGTGAGAAGTGTCTGGGGCCCCAGTGCTTAGCATGCCATAAAAACGTGATGCTTTGTCACAGAACACCGAGTGAGAATTGAGTAGAAAGGGAATGTTTGGATCTCACAAGTGACTTTCTGCAGTGCGGCTTCGTTAGCATCCCACTAAACACAGAGGTTGAATATCACTGTATTATCCAAGAATTAATTCAGTCACTGCAGGGGAAGGTGAAGGGAATAATTCCTCAGAATTTAGCCTAAAATATCCCAGTAAGAAGTTCTGAATTTAAAATGAGCCATTGCTGAAGACGTCCTCAATCCATGTACATTTATTCATCCTTGATCTTTCAAATATGTGTTAACAGTAACGATGTGATTCAAGGGACCTCTGTGTGGATCTACTGTTCTCTATTGTAATGTGGGCTGTACCGGCAGGCTATCTGCCATAGGATAAAACTATGTGGGTCAGGTCTCAGATGACCCAACCTAGATCATCCTCAGCCAGCCTCGTTCCAGGAAAACCCTCAATTCTGAATGATTTCAGGTAAGAAATCATAACAGAGCAAACCCAGCTGACTATAGTCAAGTCAAAACCAGAAAAGACAAGAAGACTTCCCAACAGGCCTATCTGTGTAACACAATAGAAACACATTATTGTGAGCCGTTTATTTGGAGATGACTCAATACAATAATGACAAATCAAACAGCAGTGAAAACTTCAGAATAACTCGTTGTATTTGACACTTGTTCTGATATTTGAAGGCAGTATTAATAATTATAAAATTATTCACATTTATTTCAAGTAACTATTTTTTTGTTTTTGTTTGTTTTTTGTTTTTTGAGACAGGATTTCTGTGTGTAGCTCTGGCTGTCCTGGAACTTACTCTGTAAACCAGGCTGGCCTCAAACTCACAGAGATCTGCCTGTCTGCCTCCCAAGTGCTGGGATTAAAGGCATGTGCCCCTACAACTGACTTTCACTTAATTATTTTTCAGTTGACCGTTGTTTGATTTCTATTCTAGCTATACTGGAGAAGTGAAAAGGACGGATTGTCTATGCATGGATGTCTTTTGTCCCACCTCATTCTTAGAGGTGAATATACTTAAGACTACAGTTCTTATACAAGCCATTCTTTGCCTGTGTACATTGAAGAGATTTCAGAACATAAGAGACAATATGAAAATAATATTTAAGTATGTTTTTACTCACAGCACATTAATGTTAATGAGGAGATATTTAAAAGGTAGTATTATTGGTTTAGGACAAGGAAAGAAATTTGTGGGAAGTTCTGGATTGTTTTTAAAGATTTGCAAGTTTTTATTTTATGTGTAGGGGTGCCTTCCTGCTTCTATGTGTATGCACCATGTGAGCATATTGCCCATGTAGACCAGAACAGGGTGTCACAGCCCCCAAAACTGGAGTTATAGTTGGTTATTAGCCACTGTTTGTGGGCTGGGAATTAAACCAGGCCCTCTGGAAGAATGGCCAGTGCTCTTAATCACTGAAGCCCAGCACTTGAAATTTTGAAGAAGAAAAACAAATGAGGCTGTTTCATATGTATCTGATATTTCAGGCCATTTAGTAAATGCTTTATGTTTGGACACTGAGGTTTAACATCTGAACAAACAGACATACATCATAAATTGGACATTTCATGGAAAGTATGTTACTGGGATTTTAATGTATGTTTAAATATTTACATATAAAAGATCTTATCTGACTTGGAAACCACATTAAGACAATGTTTGCAAATCTATTTTCCTGTACAAAAGGTTTTAGGAACAATGACACTACCTGACAATAAGAGTAAAGGGTGCCAGCAGAGGGACGTTTACTCATCAGCCGGCTGGGAAGTACATCAACATGTCCTTAGAACAGGTTTCGTGGCAGACGAACGGTACCAGTATACACCAACGTATATTTTATATTAATATTTCACTAACATTCTGTACCAAGGAGCAGAATAAGCTTTATGAACATGAAATTGAATATAGAGATAGTGTCCTGATCAGAATTATGAACTTGCACAAATATAAAAGTACTAACGTTGAAGTCTACTGTAAGAAGTTAAAGGAGCAATATAGAAAGGTGAACAGAACGTTGGTAAAATTCAGTCACAGAATTTCTTCTATATTAAAACCTCATTAAGTGCAGTTTATCCCATAGTACCAGCACAAAGTCACAGCTATGTAAAATAAATGAGAATCTACAGATTGCCTCTGATATACTTGGAAGAAAACTGGAAAACATCATATATCAGAGAAGGAAAGGCTTACTAACAATGCTACAGAGAATCAGTAAAGCCACTGAAAGACTTCAAAACTCTAGGAGATAAATGGAAAGAGGAAATTCTCTTGAATCATTTGATTAAAAAGTTGCAGTGCCTGGATTTGCTGCCCAGACCACAAGCACTTCTTGATGGATGTCTCTCTCATGGTTTCTTTCTGAAGAGTCTTCTGAGAGCTCCCATCAGGTCCTTATTCCTTAGACTGTAGATGAATGGGTTCAGCATGGGGGTGACCACACTGTACATCACAGATGCTCGTGCAGTTGAGTGTGAGTTTTGGGTAACAGAAGAACTAAGGTACACACCCAAGAGTGTAGAATAGAATAATGAGACAACTGAGAGATGAGATGCACAGGTGGAGAATGCTTTGTACTTCCCCTGTGATGATGAGATTGCACGTATGGAGGAAACTATCTTAGAATAAGAGTAAAGGATGCCAGCAAGAGGACCACCACCCAGCAGTACAGCTGCAAAGTACATCACCATGTCATTAGGAAAGGTGTCATTACAGGCAAGTAGTACCAGTTGATTAAGCTCACAAACAAAGTGGGGAATTTTCAAGTCAGTACAGAAGGACAGCCGCAATGCCATTGAACTCTGCAGCAAGGAATTCAATGCTGTTGTGACCCAGGACCCAAGAACCAGCAGTCCACAGAGGTGGCGATTCATGATGACCGTATAGTGCAGAGGGTGACAGATTGCCACATATCGGTCATAGGCCATCACCGCTAGAAGAAAGTTGTCCAAAACTCCAAATAGTATGAAAAAGTACACTTGGGCAATACAGCCTTCATATGTTATCTCCTTGTTCTGTGTCTGTATATTCACTAGCATCTTTGGGATGCTAGCAGAGGTAAAACAGATGTCAGCAAAGGACAGGTTGGAAAGGAAGAAGTACATGGGTGTGTGAAGATGGGAATCTGTAACTGTGGCAATGATAATGAGCAGGTTCCCAAGCAAAGTGACCAGGTACATGAACAAAAACAGTCCAAAAAGAAAGGGTTGCCATCGAGGATCCTCTGAAATTCCCAGGAGAATAAATTTTGAAATTTGTGTGTCATTTTTCATCTCCATATAGCTAATGTAACAAAAAAGGAAAAAGTAACCTGACACAATTACATTATTATATACAACAATATGTAACATTGGCCAGACAGAAAAGCTATATTTTATATTATACTGTCAAGACATTAATCCCTATTTTGTGTATGAGTGCATCATTTTTTTAGAGAATTCTCTTGTATGACTCACTTGGGACTACTACTTGAAGCCTTTACCCAAAAAGAGTCGAAGACAAATGTTTTTAATGAATTCTTTGTTATAGTTGGGAAATACAATATTGGTCATGTTCCATATATACTCCTGAGATTGTATTTTATCATGATCATTTTCTACCCAGTGATTAAATACATATAATGCATTAGTTCCATAATTAAAGATAGACACATAGTTTATTTTTTTAAAAAAAAGTCTCCAGGGATAATATTGTCTAATTAGCTCAAGTGGTCCCTGAGAGCCTGAAAGGAACAAAAATTTCCTTGATTCTGACTGCACTTCAAATCCAGTCAATCCCTTGAGGGGTCACAAAAACAATACAACATCAAAGCAAACTACTCAGAAGACAAAATATTTTATCAATTTGGTGTTCACATACTTATAGGTTGAGCTTCCATTTGGTGAAAAAATACAAAGAGAATAGAAGAACACATACAAAATCTAAGATTCATTATCCTGCACCATTGAAGATTAATTTGAATTTTAACTTACACATAATAATTGAATATATTATAGTATGTAATAAATTCAGATTGTATGTACATGTATATATGACCTAATAACCAAGTCTAGATAATTCACATATTTACCACCAGGAATCCTGGTGGTTCAAGCATTCGAAAGATTCCCCTCTCGATACTGTGAAGTTTATGGTACATTGGCTTCAGTCACCGCAGTGTGCAAAGTAGGGATCCATCTTCTTCATGTCTTGTTGTGACTCCCTGTCTTACTACTCAAGCTTCCCTATCCCTCAATTTCCACTCCTTAGCCTTGGAAAGTACTAATCTACTCAATTTCTGTAATAAAAATGTGTTAGGTTCCACAGTGAAACATTAATGTGACTAGTTCTGTGGCATGTGCCCGATACAGAAAGGCAAATACCAATAATTTATCATGTGGACAATGGCAGGTTGGACCTCCATTTTCCCACTGAGTATATTTTTTGTCTTACTCTGGGATTTCAGAATTTATCTCTTTGGATGAATAACACTGGGTCACTATAATTGTGCCTGATATCATCAAACTCTACAAACAGATGTTATATTATATTATAAAGTCCTGTACCCACCAGGACAGTTATACTTCTACACTAAATAAAGTGCTGGATGTGCCTGATCCCTGAGGGCATATGAACATTTATTACAGCAATTTTATATTGAAATTGTAGTTGAAGATCCAAATGAGAAGTATTCTGTTTTATTCTCATTTCTATTTTCACAGTTGGGCAAATATATTTGCATTATTTGGAATAAGGTTTTTAAAAGGAGATATTATGTAACAAAAATAGTGGCAGAGGAATGAGGTCAGATTTAACTAATTCACCCTAAAACGTGGATTAAACAAATTAAGTGGAACATCACCTAATGTTTCCAAGAGGAATTCATAAGTGAATTGGAAGTGACCTACAAACAAATGAATACCATAATGTTTCTTAAACATTGTGGTACAAAGTAGATGCTCAGTAACTATTTATTAAATTAATTGGGAATTGAGTCTCAGTGTATTTAGAATTGTAACACATACTAATGTGTTATTTAAATCAGCTATATAGTCTATCTTTTTAATTTTAAAAAATTATAATTATATAACTTTATCCCTTCTTTTTACTCCTTACCCTCCCCATGTCCTCCCCTCCTCATTCCTTCCAAGATTCATGGCCTCTTTCTTTGTTATTATTACACACACACACACACACACACACACACACACACACACACACACGCACACACACATATGTAATAGATATCCATATATACTTGAATATATAAATACAACCTGATGAGGCTATTTAGTGTTGCTTGTATGTATATGATTTCAGTAGGGACTGCTTGTTATAAAAACTTAAATATTTAAATAAAAACTTGAAAATATGGCTATCAGTCCAGAGTAAGATGACACCAGTGCTCTAGCTAGCATATTACAAAATGTCAAAGTAAAAAAATGGTGTGAAATCAAGCCATACATTTTGAAAGAACATTTTTTAAAACCCTATATATAGATTTCATGAACAAAATTATCTGCAATGCTGCAAAAACTCAGTAGTAAGAAGAGAGATATATTTAACAAAACAGAAAAAGCCTAAAGTAAAAACTATGTGTAAAGACTCATAGCATAGGTTAAGTATAAGATAATCAAGCTATTGTCTCACCTCAGAAATAGGGAACAGCCTCACCTCACTGCATGTTCCTCCACAGTTAATGGAATGTCTCCCTATACTAACAAATTAATTACAAAGACCCTTAGATAGAGCTTCCACCCTTAGATAGGACAAAACTCACTTCTCTTTAGATGACTGTATCAATGCATTAATCAGAGAAGTATGTAGGTGGCTGCTGACAACTGTAGCCTCCTGGCCAGGTGGCCTTACATATGTGTTTTTGTTTTTGATCTCTCAGTCTCCTTTCTGTCACACCTGCTGAGCCTTCAGACTCACCTGGATAGGGCTTCTGGATGAAAAGACCCAGCTTAGAAATCTAATTTTCTCCCTGGATGGTTGAAAATAAGGACTGAAGATAGTTTTAAGACACTAGGAATGGGTCATGCATCAGCTTCCAAGGTTGGTGAACATGCTAAAGAAAACAGATAAGTCCTGTGCATAGCAAGGTTGCAATGCAGAGGCAAAGGCAGGGAGGTATTTAAAGCTCCACAGACCTGCATATTGTGTACATTATTCCCCTCCTGTCATCTCCAGCCCTGATTACACAATTTTCCTATGGGACTTGGCTCTTCATAGAAAAGAACTTTTCTTGTGGTGTCTGTTCCCAAGACACCTGATTAAATGTCAGGTGAATCAGACTTGATTTATTCATCTCTATATACTTGTCTACCTTCCAAAAATATAACCTACTAAAACCATTACATCACTCTGGCCTAATGCTTGCTTCACATTTGTTTTGTATCTTTTCTAATGAGTAGGTCCTGTAATGAATATGCCTCATGAGTCCTCCAAAGCCTTGACTTCATTTGAGTATACAACTATAAATATCTTGAGGAATGCTATTGTTCCTGCCTAAAACAAGGGGGTGACTTGTGGGTTTTTTTTTTTTTTTGACCAAATTATGATCACTACAATCCTTGGCTTCATTGTCCCTTTGCAAAATAATTATAATATTATAATAGCGTAAAGAGGAAACACTCAGAACTTTTCATTATAGTCACAAATCCAAAACAGGTGAAGAGTGTGGCATGGAAATTAGTAGGATGGAAAGTATTATCTTGCAAATCAATGAAGACATTCATGATATTCAGAAACACAAGAAATTTGTCACCCTTAAATCAGCACTACTGAAAATAAAGAAACCTTACACAACTATGAGGACTAACATCAGATTCATGGAATTAAATGAAACCACATATGTCAAAGGCCTACTGATTCAATTTACCATTTCAAAGAACCAGATTTTAGGTTTGTTGATTCTTTGTATTATCTTTGTGTTTCCTTAATTTTTCCTATTATTTTTGCATTTTCTTCATGCCTACTATATTTTGATTGGGTTTGTCTTTCTTTTTACAAATTCTTATGTTGCATCAGTAAGTTATTTATTTGTGCCCTTATCATTTTTAATAAGGATTCATAATGTTATGTTTCCCTCTCAGGTCTGTTTTTGTGCCCCAGAGGTTTTCTTGTGCTGTCTTCATTTTAGTTTCATTATAGGAATCTTCATACTTCTTTTATGACTCATTCATCATTGTTATTGAGTCTCCATGAGTTGGTTTAATTATTAGATATCCCTTTGTCATTGATGTAAGTTTATTGTAATGCAGTCAGAAAAGACACACAGAATCACTTCAATTTTTCTGTATTTGTTATCATTTAGAATCATATTTAACTACAATAGAATTACAACACTTTCCCTTTTCCCATTTCTCCACCAGCTTCTCCCAGGGACCTTCCCTTCAATATCTGCCATACCTCTCATTCTCAATTTGATAGCCTATTTTTCTTCATACTGTCATTGTTCTAGTTTTGTTTATACAGCCATTTCTAGAAAGACTATTTCACAGCAGACTTCCTGGTATTCTGGCTACTAGAACCTTTCCACACACTCTTCCATGATGTTCCCTGAGCCAGAGATGTAGGAACTATCCATTGGGACTGGAATTTCTGCAATCCATTGATGTCTACATTGTGTGGAGTTATGGTTCTCTGTGATGGTCTCCATTTGCTGTAAACAGAAGCTTCTTTGATGAGGGGTGATGGATACACTTATCTAGGGGTCTAAGGATAAGATTTAGAATTGTGCTGGTCTACCAAAATGACACTAGTAGATTCTTTTCTAAGATCTATGACCTCGCTTGCTCTGGAAACATGGCTAGTTATCTAGTTCCAAGCACAATTTGCCTCCTGCTGAGTGGTCCTCACGTTTAATTAGACAGTTGGTTGCCACCAACATGTGAGTGTCACTAATTGCGTTTTATGAATATTTAGCCATGTTGTTCATTGTTGTCATTCATAGGATTCAGAGCTGGGTAGGATTGTCAGTTGACTTCCTGACACAGAGACACATACTAGTTTCACTCATTTTAAATATAGTGTAGCAACAAGACAAAACAAAACAAAACAAAAAAAAACCCCAAAAAACAAAAAAAAAAAAACCCACAAGAAAAAAACAACAAAACAAACAAACAAAAAAGGACATTAGAAGCATACAGATAGGAGTCAAATAAGTCAAATTATCCCAATTTGCAGATGATATGATATTATAAATAAGAGACAACAAAAATTCCACCAGAAAAAAATAGAGAAAATCAACAATTTCAACAAAATAGCAGCATAAAATATCAACTTGCAAAAATAAATAGGTTTTCTATACACCACCAATAAATACTGAGGAAGAAATCATAGACACACTCTTATTTAGAATAGCATCAAAGACAATGAAATACTTTGGAATAGACCTAACAAATGATGTGAAAGACTTCCATAATGATAACTTCAAATATATAAAGAGATTGAGAAAGACACTAAAAAGGGGAAGACATCCAATGTTTATTGTGGAAGCCCAAATTACTCAGTTTCAGAGAATTTGAGCTTGCTTTACCTAGCAGAGCTGCATAAGGAGATGATTTGACCTTGGGTATGGTTACCAGGTGTTTGGAAGGGTCTACACTTGGCTTTGCAGTGTGCTTTGATCTTGCAAGGGGGAGGTCTTTTGCTCTGCCCCTTGGCATTGTTACAAAAAGCCCTTTTAAATAAACCGAAAAGGGCTTTGGATAGTAATCCAGGCCCTCCTGAAGCTATTCTGTGTTTCTGTATTTCTTTTCATTGACTAGGTCTCTCTACCTAATATTTCTTATTCTTCTCTCCTCTTCCTAAGAACCCTAGAAAAGGTGGGAAAGGTAGGAACTGGACTCTCAAGGCCTCCCACAGATGGTGCCAGAACATGGGACTTACATACAAAGGATAAGAGCTGGGGGTACTGCAGAAAGCAGGGGCAGGGCATGCCCAATCATGAATTAATGAATTAAGTTGAGATGGTGGTATTCTATTCTTAAGGAGTAAAATTTGAAATATAAAGCAGAGTAGTTCAAGTTAAGTTGCAGCAAGTAGTTAATGTTAGGCTGCAACAAGTATCTCTCTCTCTCTCTCTCTCTCTCTCTCTCTCTCTCTCCCTCTCTCTCTCTCTCTCTCTCTCTCTTAAAGTAAGCCATAAATTTAGTTTGAGAAATGTAGGCTTAGGTATATTATGGTAGAATGGACTTTAGGTCTAGGAATATGGTGAAGGTTTAATATAAAATAATTTAGGGTAGCATAGTTCTCCCATCCCCTGAGCATGGACAGGACCTGGGACACAGAAAGTGGAATCCAGGACTGAGCAGACATTGCAAACCAGGCAGTCCAAGAACAAAAAGCCACTTCAGAGACTGCCAGCTTCAGAAGCCCCCACTGAAAGCAGCAGCAGCTGAGTATCAGTGGCTGAGACCTGTGGGAGAGGTGATCTGCGCCCACTTGGAGTGAAGCAGAGACTTCAGATACCAATGGCCGGAGCAGGTCTGTTGCCTGAAGCCAGAGTTCCTGGAAGCCAGAGCCCAGCAGAGACGCTGTGGGAGAGGCTGACAGCAAGCAGCAGTGAGCAGTAGAAGTGCTGTGTAGAGACTGATGCCCCAGACAGAGAAGTGGCATCAGCAGCACAAGCAGAAGCAGCCAGATGAGCAGCTGAGACACTCTGGAGCCAGGGAACTGCTGAGGTGAGGCAGAGCAGAGCTCCAGGATGAATGGTAGAGGCATGCTGGAACCCAGGAGAGCCCAAGCTCCCAGCAGCAGGCTTGTGGCAGGTCACGGAACAGGCACTGAGTCTGAGTGTGTTCCAGAGACACTGGAGGCCCTAAGGCAGTGTTTGGTTGTGCAAATGAGGTAGTGCACAGGGGACACAAAGACAACCAGCAGAGCAGATAATGGAGCCAGGGATGCAGTGGCTGTGACTGGCTGTGCCTGGGTTTCCTCCTGGAGCCAGCATTGCTGTTAGAAAGCAGGGGCTCATAGTTGCAGGAGGAACCTTGAGGCCCTGAGGTGAGAGGCAGTTGAGTGCCCTTGGCCCCAGGAACAGACTATAAAGAAAAACCAGACTGGGACAAAGGCTTTGCTGCTATTTGGTATCCAATGACTGGGACCATGAAAGTCAGCAGCCAGTGCCATGAAGTTTCTGTTTGCTGGCTATAAGAAGGTCTCTTTTGAAGAGGATTCTGCACCAGCCACCTTTTGAGATGCTAAATGTGGAGCTAATAGATCTTTCCCTGAACAAAATTGCCTAAGGGAAGACTATGGATTGCAAAGTGCAGCTGCAGCTGAAAGTGAAAGTTCAGACTCTGGTTTGAACTGAATTATTGAATTCAGGGGAACTGCAAAAAGTTTTGGTTATGGGACTCCTCATATTTGGAGCTGTTTGCTTCAGAGTCATTATGACTGACAGCTATACAAAGACTTTAGGGCAGCTGATGAGCCAGGCCCTAATTTTGAGCACTCAGAGGAACTTTAAGACTTGTATCAGAACTGTCTTTTTGAACTTTTCAGGCTTAAGAAATGAGATGGGCAGGAGTGGTTCAATGGTAATGGAATTGTTTTGTGTGTGCATATTTGTTTTGTTGGCTGTGGTGACTCACAAACTTTGTGTAGAAATAGAGAAATTTGGGATTTTTCTAACCAGGCTCAAGATGTAGCTTAGAAAATTATAAAGAAAAAAGGAAGTTAGTACTCCTCAGTCTCTTTAATTAAAAAATGTTTTCTTGTCCCTTGAGTGAATTAATGTTAACTTGTGTTGATGTGTTCTATGTTTTGATAGTTCTATTAAGAGATTGCTTTTGGATGTTTGCCAAAGTTTATGAAATGTAGAGTTTGCTTTTGGATATAAGTTTGTAAGAATAATAATTGTGTATAGTAATATTTATGTTAGAATTATGATGTTAACCTTTTAATGTTAATGGTGATGCCAAGGAGTTCTTAGGTGTGATGTGGTTGCTCCAGCAGTTGACTGATTTATTTGATGAGGTTGCATCAGGAGTTTATTGATTAAAAAAAGGGCTTGGTGCAGCTAAGACTGCTATGGACATCTTAGAACCATTCAAAAAGGTCATTTATCTTGGTCATCCTCTACTCCTTTACTAGGAGGTATGGCAGCCGTAGGGAACAGGAATATTACTATGATTATTCTAGCTACTTGAAAGTACTTAGCGGAAAGCTGATTCAGAGCTGCATGGAGTTAAGCTCTCTACCCTCATTTGAGATTTATATTATTAAGAAGGGGGAATTTGTGGAGGTCCATATTACTCAGGGTCAGAGAATGTGAGCTTGCTTTACCCAGCAGGACTGCATAAGGAGATGGTTTGACTACAGGCGTAGTTACCAGGTATTTGGAAGGGTCTACACTTGGCTGTGCAATGTGATTTGATCTTGCAAGGGGAAGTCTTTTGCCGTTCCCCTTGGCATTGTTACAAAAAGCATTTTTGAATGAGCAGAAAAGGTTGTTGGGTAGTAATTCAGACCCTCCTGAAGCTATCCTGTGTTTCTGTCTTTCTTCTGATCAACTAGGTCTCTCTTTCTATCTAATATTTCTTATCCTTCTATCCCCCTCCTAAGAACCCTAGAAAAGGTGGGAAAGGTAAAAGTTGGACTCCCACAGTTCCCCACAGTTTATGGATTGGTAAAGTTAATATTGTGAAAATGACCATTCCACCAAAACCAATTAATATAAATTTTAATACCCACAACATTCTCACAGAAATAGACAAAGCACCTAAAATTCACACAGAACCAGAAAATACCCCATATAGCCAAAATAAGTTGAATCAAAAAGAATAATACTGGAGGACTCACCATTCCAGACCTCAAGATATATTATAGAGCCAGAATAATAAAAACAAATATACTACTGGCCCCCAAACCTACACAGATCACAAGAATAAAATACAAGACTCAAACATGAGTACTTATAACTACAGTCACCTTCTATGTAACAAAAGGGAAAAAGAATCAAAACAAATAAACAAAACAGCCACACACTGGAGAGTATCTTCCACAGTGATTCTGTGGGAAATACAGAAGAAATAAATCAGATCCCTATCTACCACCCTGCACAAAAATTATATCCAAGTGCAGCAAAGTCCTCAATTTGAATCCTGAAATACTAAAACTTCTAGAAGAAAACATAGGCAGTACCCTACAGGGTATTTGTGTAGGAAAAGACTTTCTTTGCTGGACTCTATTTGCCAGGAATTAAAACTAACAATTGACAGCTAACTAAAATCAACTGAGTGAAGAAGAAACCCTCAGATTGGGAGACTATCAATCAATCAAAATCTTCCTGAAACTAACAATGCCAAACCTCAGGGACACATTGGAAGCAACCCTAAGAGGGACATTTATAGCTCTAAGAGCTTATATTAAAAACAGAACAAGCACAAATGCATGGCTTGGTAGAGACAAGAGCAAACCAAATCCAAAGTCAGATTATGGCAAGAAATAATCAAAATCAGAGTAGAAACTAATGACATAGCAACAAAGGAAACAATATTTAAAAATCAATGGATCTAAGAGTTGGTTCTTTGGGAAAACAAAGAAGACCCTTAGCCCAACTAGCCAAAAGAAAGAAAGTGAGGGCCCAAATTTAAAAAATTAGAAATTGCCGGGCGGTAGTGGTGCACGCCTTTAATCCCAGCACTCGGGAGTCAGAGGCAGGCGGATCTCTGTGAGTTCGAGGCCAGCCTGGGCTACCAAGTGAGTCCCAGGAAAGGCGCAAAGCTACACAGAGAAACCCTGTATCGAAAAATCAAAAAAAAAATTAGAAATCAATTGGGAAACACTGTAACAGACAACAAAAAAATTAGAATATTATAAGGGAATATTTTAGAAACCTGTACTTTATTAAACAGAAAAGCCTGAAAGAAATGGGTGAATTTCTAGATTCAGCCAAACTACCAAAATTAAACAAGGGGAAGTCAACAACCTCAACAGCCCCTTCCATACTAAACAAGGAGACTAAATTTACAATAAAATGCTTGTAGATAAAAAGAAGTCCTGGGCCAGATGGAGTCACAGCAGAATTATAGCAGACATTCAAAGACAATCTACAGCCAATCCTTCTTAATTCATTTGAAAAGTTAGAAACAGAAGGAGCACTCTCAAACTCTATGAAGCCACTGTCACTCTAATATCTAACCCAGGTAAAGATACAACAGAAAAGACAACTGCAGGCCCATATTTCTGTCAAAATACTCAATAAAATACTTGTTAACAGAATGCAGACATACATAGAAAAGATTATATACCATGGTCCAATTGGCTTTACCCCTAAAATGCATGGATAGTTCAACATACAAAAGTCAACTAATGTAATGAGCCAATTACATAGACTTAAAGACAAAAGTTACATGCCATATCAATAGAGGTGAGGAAAGGCTGTCCCAAATTAAAACATGCTTTTATCATAAAAGTCCTAGAAAATGTAGGGCTGGAGGAAATGTACCTTAACATAATAAAAGCTATGTATGACAAACAATATCATTCTGAAAAGAGAAAAGCTTGAAGAAATCCCACTGCAGTGAGCAACCAGACAGGGACATCCACTCTCCTCACTCCCTTTCAATATTACGCTCAAAGTACTTGCGGGGGCAGTAAGAAAAAAGAAGGAAATTAAAGGATACAAACAACAAACAAACAAGTTAAACTCCCTGTTTTCAGATGGCATGGCACTACACATTAGAGATGCCCAAAATTCTTCCAGAAAACTTCTAGAAGGGATAAATAAAATTCAGTAACACTGCAGGATACACAATCCACATCCACAAGTCAATAACTTTTCTATTGAGCAAGCATACCTAGAAAGAGATCACACTCTCATTCACAACAGCCTCAAAGGAAGTTAAACATCTAGGAATAAACCTAGCCAAGGAAGTCAAGGACCTCTACAATAAAAATTTTAGACCTCTGAAGAAAGAGACAATGGAAAGGCCTCACATCTCATGGACTGGTAGAATTAATATTGTGAAAATGATCAAATTACAAAAAGCTATTTACAAATCAATCAATCCCAACCAAAATCTCCATCTCATGCTTCACAAATTAAAAAAAAAATACTATCTTAAAATTCATATAGAACAACAAAAACCCCAGATAGCCAAAACAATCCTGAGCAAAATAAACAATGCTGGAGGGATTACCATTCCATATCTTAAGATATATTGCAGAAACATAGTAATAAAAACAACATGGTACTGGCAAACAACCGAATGTAGATCAATAAACAAAAATCAGGCCGGGCGGTGGTGGCGCACGCCTTTAATCCCAGCACTCAGGAGGCAGAGGCAGGCGGATCTTTGTGAGTTCGAGGCCAGCCTGGGCTACCAAGTGAGTTCCAGGAAAGGCGCAAAGCTACACAGAGAAACCCTGTCTCGAAAAACCAAAAAAAAAAAAAAAAAAAAAAAAATCAGACCCAAGACTCAGCACATGTAAGTTCAGTCAATTAACATTTGATAGTGATGCCAAAATCATAAGCTGGAGGAAAAAAATCTTCAACAAATGGCACTGAGAAATTGGATGTCCACATGTGTAAGAATAAATTAGACCCATTATTTATCATCTCGTGCGCGCGCACACACACACACACACACACACACACACACACACACACACACACCCTAAATACAAATGGATTAAAGAGTTAGAGCTGAAACACTGAAACTGCTAGAAAACAGAGGCAAACCCTGCATGCTGTGGGTATAGGAAAGGACTTTCTGAATGGACTCGATTTGTTCAAGAATTAAAGTCAAAAATGGACAATTGAAACTTCATAAAACTAAAAAGCTTTTGCACAACTAAAGAAAATCCCAATGAAGAGGAAATACAGTTGCAGGAAGCCTGGCTCTAGGTGGGTTCAATGACCTGGGACGGATGTGTTAAGTTGACACAAAGGGACTGTGAACACCTGTTGTTTAAACAAATGGACCCAGATAGCCTGGTATGTTTTTATTTATACAACTTTAGTGGTTTGCTTGAACAGTTTTACAATCACTTTTGCTTCCTTAAGTTTCTAAAAATGGTTACAGTAATTGCCAGTTTGATCCTTTGCTTCTTTCCCCTAAGATCCCCCAACTTTCCATTGGTAACCATTTCCTATTTGAGCTATGGCTTTAATGTTAGAAGCATAAGCACTGTGGCAAGCCACAAAGGAATTTTTCTAACTAGGCACGCCAACAAGGAGAACAGTGTGCCCAGTTGGCAACATTTGCAGTTACAGCATCATGCAGAGTGAGAAACATTTTTGTCTCTGGTGGTTAATATTTACATCTGGTAGGGTCTGGATTCTCGCAATCAATACACCAACGAAAGCTGGCTCAATTCATTCTACATTCTGTACTACTCCATCTCCTATGGGGATATACCAGGTTTTTCCTTTTATTCTATAAGCAACATAACTTGAAAACTTACTCTTAATAGTTGGCACTGGGCCCCCGACTTCCCTTCGGGACCAGAGGTGAGTATCCGGACCCAACCCGGACCACATCCCTGGGCACCAGCCACTCCGGGAAGACCTGCCCAACTTGGCCCCAGGTTCTGGCCACCGGGCAGGTTCCCTTCTAGCCCCACTGGGAGGGATCACCTTTTCCAAGCCCCCCAGCAGCCCCTGAAATCTCCGTGCCCTGCCCCCACGCCTACCTGCCCGAGACCCCAGCCACTTCCTGAGACTTAGAGACTGGCCCCCAGCTCCCATCCTACCCCTGACTTCCCTTCTGGACCAGAGGTGAGTATCCGGGCCCAACCCAGACCCCATCCCTGGGCACCAGCCACTCTGGGAAGACCTGCCCAACTAGGCCCCAGGTTCTGGCCACCGGACAGGTCCCCTTCTAGCCCCACCGGGAGGGATCCCGTTCTCCAAGCCCCCCAGCAGCCCCTGTAATCTCCACGCCCGACCCCCACGCCCACCTGCCCGAGACCCCAGCCACCTCCTGAGACTTAGAGACCGGCCCCCAGCTCCCATCCTGCTCCTGACTTCCCTTCTGGACCAGAGACTTCTGGTCCAGATAAGAGCTTCCATCCTGCTCGGGAGTTCCCATTTGGACAAGAGAACTCCCTTTTGGACAAGAGAGAGAGAGAGACTTCCTGAATCTGTCAGCTCTTTCTGAAACAAGTACACTGATAAGACAGAGAAGGAACCCAAGGAGATGGGCAGATGTCAAGGCAGAAGTACATACAACAAAAAGAAGAGCAATACAGCATCACCAGAACCTAGCCCGCCTCCAACATCTAGACCTGAACATCAAAAATTGGAAGAAGCAGAAGAAAGTAGCCTTATGAGTAACATCATGAAGAAGGTAGAGGCTTGTGTAGAAGAAAAGACAAGAAAATTGGAAGAACACTGTAAACAACTAGAGGAAAGGGCAAACAAATTAGAAGAAAACAATAAAGTCCTGGAAGAAAACAATAAAGTCCTGGAAGAAAACAATAAAGTACTGGAAGAAAACAATAAAGTACTGGAAGAAAACAATAAAGCACTGAAAGAAAATCATGAAAAAGCAATGAAACAAACAAAGGAAACAGTCCAAGAACTGAAAAGGGAAATTGAAAAAATAAAGAAGACACAAACAGAGGGAATGCTGGAAATAGAAAACCTGAGTAAAAGATCGGGAACTTCAGATGCAAGTATAACCAACAGAATGCAAGAGATGGAAGAGAGGATTTCTGGCATTGAAGATACAGTAGAATAAATAGTTTCATCAGTTGAAGGAAACACTAAAGCCAACAAAGTCATGAACCAAAATGTCCAAGAAATTTGGGACACCATGAAAAGACCAAACCTACGAATTATAGGGATAGAAGAAGGTGAAGAATACCAACTCAAAGGCACAGAAAATATATTCAACAAAATTATAGAAGAAAACTTTCCCAACTTAAAGAAGGAAATGCCTATGAAGATACAAGAAGCCTATAGAACACCAAACAGACTAGACCCCCCAAAAAAGTCCCCTCGCCACATAATAATTAAACAACTAAATGTACAGAATAAAGAAAGAATATTAAGAGCAGCCAAGGAAAAAGGCAAAGTGACCTATAAAGGTAAACCCATCAGAATAACACCCGATTTCTCAATGGAGACTTTGAAAGTGAGAAGGACCTGGACAGATGTAATGCAGACACTAAGAGACCATGGATGTCAGCCCAGACTAATATACCCAGCAAAACTTTCAATCATCATAGACAGAAGGAACAAGACATTCGAAGACAAAGCCAGATTTAAACAATACCTATCCACAAACCCAGCCCTACAGAAAGCACTAGAAGGAAAATTCCAACCGAGGGAAGTCAGATACACACTCGAAAACACAGGCAATATATAAAGCCACAACAGTAAACCCCAAAGAAGAGAAGTACACACACACTACCACCAAAAATAACAGGGATGAAGAATCACTGGTCATTAATATCCCTTAATATCAACGGATTTAATTAACCTATAAAAAGACATAGACTTAGAGAATGGATACGAAAGCAGGACCCATCTTTCTGCTGCACACAAGAAACACACCTCAAATTCAAAGACAGACACTACCTAAGAATAAAAGGCTGGGAAAAGACTTTCCAATCAAACGGTCTTAAGAAACAAGCGGGTGTAGCCATCCTGATATCCAACAAAATAGACTTCAAACTAAAATCAATCAAAACAGATCAAGAAGGACATTACATACTCATCACAGGAAAGATCCACCAAGATGAAGTTTCAATTCTGAACATTTATGCCCCAAACACAAGGGCACCCACATATGTAAAAGGAACATTACTAAAGCTTAAACCACATATAAAACCCCACACATTAATAGTGGGAGATCTCAACACCCCACTTTCACCACTGGACAGATCTCCCAAATTGAAACTTAACAGAGAAATAAAGGACTTAACTGATGTCATGACCCAATTGGACCTAATAGATATCTACAGAACATTCCATCCTAACAAGAAAGAATATACCTTCTTCTCAGCACCCCATGGAACTTTCTCTAAAATCGACCACATACTTGGCCACAAAGCAAATCTCAATAGATGCAAAGCAATTAGAATAACCTCCTGTGTTCTATCAGACCACCATGGTTTAAAGTTAGATTTCAACAACAACAAAAACTACAGAAAACCTACAATCTCATGGAAACTGAATAATGCTCAACTGAATCACCAATGGGTTAAGGAAGAAATAAAGAAAGAAATTAAAGACTTCCTAGAGATCAATGAAAATGAAGACACCACATACCCAAACTTATGGGACACTATGAAAGCAGTGTTAAGAGGGAAATTCATAGCACTAAATGCCCACATAAAGAAGTTGGAGAAATCCCACACTAGTGACTTAACAACACACCTGAAAGCTCTAGAACAAGAAGAAGCAAAGTCTCCCAGAAAAATAGACGCCAGGAAATTATCAAAGTGAGAGGTGAAATTAATAAATTAGAAACTAAGAGAATAACACAAAAAATTAATGAAACAAAGAGTTGGTTCTTTGAGAAAATCAACAAGATAGACAAGCCATTATCCAAACTAACCAAAAGACACACAGAGAGAATCCAAATCAACAAAATCAGAAATGAAAAGGGGGACATAACAACAGACATTGAGGAAATCCAGAGAATTATAAGGTCATATTTCAAAAACCTCTACTCCACAAAACTGGAAAACCTAAAAGAAATGGACATTTTTCTGGATAGGTACCACATACCTAAGTTAAATCAAGACCATATAAACTATTTAAATAGTCCAATAACCCCTAAGGAAATAGAAACAGTCATTGAAAGTCTCCTAACCAAAAAAAGCCCAGGACCAGATGGTTTCAGTGCAGAATTCTGCCAGATCTTCAAAGAAGAGTTAATACCAATACTCTCTAAATTGTTCCACATAATAGAAACAGAAGGAACATTACCAAACTCCTTCTATGAGGCTACAATTACCCTGATTCCTAAACCAAACAAGGATGCAACAAAGAAAGAGAACTACAGACCGATCTCCCTCATGAACATTGATGCAAAAATACTCAATAAAATACTGGCAAACAGACTCCAAGAACACATCAGAACAATTATCCACCATGATCAAGTAGACTTCATCCCAGGGATGCAAGGGTGGTTCAACATACGAAAGTCCATCAATGTAATACACCATATAAACAAACTCAAAGAAAAAACCACATGATCATCTCACTAGATGCAGAAAAGGCATTTGACAAAATCCAACACCCTTTCATGATAAAATTCTTGGAGCGATCAGGAATACAGGGAACATACCTAAACATAATAAAGGCAATATATAGCAAGCCAACAGCCAACATAAAATTAAATGGAGAGAAACTCAAAGCAATTCCACTAAAATCAGGAATGAGGCAAGGCTGTCCACTCTCCCCATACTTATTCAATATAGTACTTGAAGTTCTAGCCAGAACAATAAGACAACATAAGGAGATTAAGGGGATACAAATTGGAAAGGAAGAAGTCAAGCTTTCCCTATTTGCAGATGACATGATAGTATACTTGAGTGACCCCAAAGATTCCACCCAGGAATTGATAAAGCTTATAAACACCTTCAGCAACATAGCAGGATACAAGATCAACTCAAAAAAATCAGTAGCCCTCCTATATACAATGGACAAAGAAGCTGAGAAGGCAATTAGAGATACATCACCCTTTACAATAGCCAAAAATGACATAAAATACCTTGGGGTAACACTAACCAAGCAAGTGAAGGACCTATATGACAAGAACTTTAAGTCCCTGGAAAAAAGAAATTGAAGAAGATGTCAGAAAATGGAAAGATCTCCCATGCTCATGGATAGGCAGGGTTAACATAGTAAAAATGGCAATCTTACCAAAAGCAAATTACAGATTCAATGCAATCCCCATCAAAATACCAACACAATTCTTCACAGACCTGGAAAGAATAATACTCAACTTCATATGGAAAAACAAAAAACCCAGGATAACTAAAAGAAACCTGTACAATAAAACAACTTCTGGAGGCATCACAATCCCTTACTTCAAGCTCTACTATAGAGCTACAGTAATAAAAACAGCTTGGTATTGGCCTAAAAACCTACATGTGGACCAATGGAATCGAATTGAAGACCCTGACATTAACCCACACACCTATGGATATATAATTTTTGACAAAGAAGCCAAAAGTGTACAGTGGAAAAAAGAAAGCATCTTCAACAAATGGTGCTGGCATAACTGGATATCAACATGTAGAAGGCTGCAAATAGATCCATATCTGTCACCGTGCACAAAACTTAAGTCCAAGTGGATCAAAGACCTCAACATAAATCCAGCTACTCTGAACCTGCTAGAAGAGAAAGTAGGAAGTAGTCTTGAACGCATTGGCATAGGAGATCACTTCCTAAATATAACACCAGTAGCTCAGATACTGAGACAAACAATCAATCAATGGGACCTCTTGAAACTGAGAAGCTTTTGTAGAGCAAAGGACACGGTCAACAAGGCAAAGCTACACCCTACAGAATGGGAAAAGATCTTCACCAACCCCACATGTGACAGAGGACTGATATCTAGAATATATAAGGAACTCAAGAAATTAGACATCAAAACGACCTACAGTCCAGTTGAGAAATGGGCTTTAGAACTAAACAGAGAATTCTCAACAGAGGAAACCCAAATGGCTGAAAGACATTTAAGGAATTGCTCAACATCCCTAATCATCAGGGAAATGCAAATCAAAACAACTCTGAGATACCACCTTACACCTGTCAGAGTGGCTAAGATCAAAAACACTGAAGACACTTTATGCTGGAGAGGATGTGGAACTAGGGGAACTCTCCTCCACTGCTGGTGGGAATGCAAACTTGTACAACCACTTTGGAAATCAATACGGCGCTTTCCTAGAAAATTGGGAATCAATCTCCCCCAAGATCCAGCTATACCACTCCTGGGCATATACCCAAGAAATGCTCAATCATACCACAAGAGCACTTGCTCAACTATGTTCATATCAGCATTGTTTGTAATAGCCAAAACCTGGAAGAAACCTAGATGTCCTTCAACTGAAGAATGGATAAATAAATTGTGGCACATATACACAATGGAATACTACTCAGCAGAGAAAAACAATGACATCATACGGTTTGCAGGCAAATGGATGGATCTAGAAAAAATCATCCTGAGTGAGGTAACCCAGACTCAGAACGACAAATATGGTATGTACTCACTCATAGGAAGATGCTAGATGTGGAACAAGGATGACTGGACTGCTACTCACATCACCAGTGAGGCTACCTGGAAAACGGGACCCCAAGAAAGACACGGAGAAATGGATGAGATCTACATGAACAGCCTGGTCATGAGTGGGAACAATGAAGGGCGACGGTCGAGGGAAAGAGAGTGGGAGATCCTAGCTGGATCAAGAAAAGAGAGGGAGAACAAGGAATAGGAGACCATGGTAAATGAAGACCACATGAGAAGGGGAGGAAGCAGAGAGCTAGGGAGGCCCATGGAGATCCACAAAGATACCCCCGCAAAAGAGTGCTGGCAATGGTCGAGAGACGGCAGGAACTGACCTACTCTGGTGATGGGATGGCCAGACACCCTGATAGTTGTGCCATAAACCCCATCCAAGGACTGAGGAATCTGGATGCAGTCATCCACAGCTGGGCCCCTCGTGTAGCACTGGGAGTCTAATTAGTGAGAAAGAGGAGGGTTTATATGAGCGAGAATTGTTGAAGCCAAGGTTGGATAAAGCACAGGGACAAATAACCAAATGAATGGAAGCACAGGATCTATGAACCAAAGGCTGAGGGTCCCCCAACTGGATCAGGCCCTCTGAATGGGTGAGACAGTCATTTGGCTTGATCTGTTTGGGAGGCAGCTGTGCGTTGGTGCCGGGTCCTGGGCTTGTTGCATGAGTTGGCTGTTTGAAACCTGGGACTTATGCAGGGACGCTTGGCTTGGTCTGGGAGGGGGGGACTGGACCTGCCTGGACTGAGTCTACCAGGTCGATCCCGGTCCTCGGGGAGACCTTGATCTGGAGGAGGTGGGAATCGGGGGGTGGGCTGGGGGGAGGGAGAGGGGACGAGAGGGGGAGAACAGGGGAATCGGTGGCTATTATGTGGAACTGAATGGTGTTGTAAAATAAAAAAAAAATAGTTGGCACTGTTTTTCCTTTGTGTTTATGTCCTTCTCCCTTAAGTTCTGGGGTTTGGCAATGAAAGAACTGTGGGTTTCTGGTTCTGCTCCATTCCCTGTCTCTATGCTGTTCTCAGTAACTCCTGATATCATCAATTTATTAGCATCTCTCCAAGAGTCTTATGATTAAAATCACTCTTCCCAGATAGTTATGTGTTGCTGTCTATGAGAACCAGCCCCAAGACAACACAGGGTTCAAAAGAAATCCACAGCATCAGCACACTAAGACTTTTCTATCTGAGGGATTTAGGGAAAGAAGACACTCTCCTGATGGTTTTCTTCTTTTATCTTTTCTGTCTCTCTCTCTCTCTGTCTCTCTCTCTCTCTCTCTCTCTCTCTCTCTCTCTCTCTCTCTCTCTCTCTCTCTCTCTCCAATGCTTATATATCCCAACAAGATCTTTCAGGCAATACAGGAGTCACAAAGAAGTTACATTCCATTTCTTAAGTAAATGAGTATAGGTAAAGACATGATTAAAAACAGAGTCATCCCAACAATTCACATGCAATATATCTAAGTAGCTTGCCACTGGAGAGTGCCAGGTCTCTGGGCATGGAGATGCTTGGTATATCATAAATCCTCTAGTTCAGACTCAGGTCAACATTACTGAGCTACCGTAAATCTTTTAGTATTGGCTCAGTTGGCACTTTACAAGATACTATGGCACCAGGATGCTTTAAATCTTAAAATGTACCTTCTATGGGAGCCTACAAAACAGTTCAACACAACAGGACTCAGAAACTGCTGTTGATTCCAGTTCCAGAAGTCTGACCTCAAGATGTTTATAGTAGGTGTATTTAAACACAGCACAATCTGGTGAAATGATTCTTATGATGATTAACTCAATCTCACAAGCACACCAAGGCATACCTAAATCTCTTAAGAAATACAGCAAGCTAAATACAGATCAGATGTGTTACATCAAAACTCTTTGTAAAGTATATGTGACACCTTCCAGAAAGATAAGTTTTGTAGATTGACTGAGAAAAACAAGTTTATGAGAATGTGTCAGGAGAAGGTTCTGGTGCCAGAAAGTCTTCAGTCACACAAATTGTGCAAAGTTCACCAAGCTGAGCAGCATGTCTGCTGCAGCCTTCTGAGCAGGCAGAAAAAAGGGTTTGCATTTTCTTACTTTAAGGAACAGCCATGTGTGATTAACATTACAGGTTTCCCTAGTTCATGTCTCCCTGCATCCTACAAGAAGCCATTACAGAACCCACAACCAATCAAAATGCAGAGTTTTGGAGCCCAGTCTCAATGGATACATCTATAAAATACTCCTGCACCCAAGGGTCAGGAAACATTAAGGTACATAGGGCAGAAAGATTGTAAGAGCCTGAGAATCTGGGTGTTTGCTGTGAGAATGTCTCCTAGAAATGTGAGAAACTACAGCCATTGAAGTCCCATCAACATGACTGCCTAAATATGGGCTGAACAAGGATGACAACAATAAACATCCAAAGTGGCAGTGCTGGAGGGAAGCCCAAGAGGCCTCAACCCTATACAAACTATACACAAGTAACAAACCCTGAGAGTGGGAGAAATAGTCATCTCTAGAAAAGAGGAACCAAAAGCTCATCCCTGAAAACAAACACACTCATGACACTATACATATGGATCTGCTTATAATTAATAATATGTATATATGTAGGCAAATAACAATTAATGAAAAAAGAGACCATGAATTCAGATGAGAGCAAAGTAAATGAGAGTGATGGACCAATCTGACTCCATCTTAAGAATGGAAACTTTTGTTATAAGTTCAGAACACGTTCATTTCTGTTTGCTGAAAGATTCAAGTTGACCTTGTTTTAACCTGTTTATGAATTTGACATGCTCCCACCCTATGGAGTTTGACTCACATTTTGAACATACCCTGATAAAATAAGATGTTCTGCCAAATAGTTTTAAAATGCTCAACTAAGTTCCTACATAACTAAAATCCCCCAACCCTTGAAAAACCCCTAGTCTTGTTTTTATAGGGGGACTATATAAGTCCCACTCTTTCCTATATTCAAATGCTGTATTATCAAACTCTACTTTAGGGAATAGCCCTATCTGACAGAAAATAAAGCTTGCTTAATTTGACCAGTGAGTTTGGGTGATGGTCTTTACCCTCATTGGTGGGATTAACAGAACCATTTGTGGGGAAGAAAGGGAACAAGGAAATGCAATGACGTTATAATTTCTCAAAGGAAAAACTTTTTAAAGAAAATGTATATTTACTCAAGTACAATAGATATAAAACAAAATTTAAAATAGCAGGATTACCCAAAGGTAGATGTTTTATTTTAATCATACTGATTACAAATAGAAGAAGTTTCAAAAGAATTTACTGTTCTTTTTATCTGTTGATAGACGAAATACAATGCACATTGTATAAAACACAGCACATTAAAGCAGGACAGAATTCTGGGGTCAAATCAGGTTTATTAATAGGTGAAATGTGAGGTATACTCATGACACAAAACAAAGCTGAGACACCACTGCTGATTCAGCTGATGCTGTCCTGCCATTCCACCCGAGGGTGATGGGAACCAAACTGCAAGCCATGCTTCATTGACACTGACTGTGTACTCTAATCAGCCCAAGAGAGGGCATGACCCTTCCCCCACAGTTTTTTAGGGGTCACATATCTTCAGAGAAAGACCATACCCATAAGGCCAAAATACTCCATTCAATTAGTCAATGGACTGAATTGCAGAATTCCCACATTTCCCCTTTTTTGTCTAAAATAAAAAGGAAGATTCTAATCCTAACCTAATAAAAACTGTATATAATAAAAACTACTAACATGTACTTCCCAGAAGGAAGGAAAAAGTAATAATCTTAACAAAAATTGAAACTATATACAAGAACAATTTTCAATACATTCTAGACTTTCAGATTACTCCAATAGTTGTCCTTTCCTGAAGAATCTAAGTTTTACACCTAATATGTCCTTGGTTAAGATTTGAGAGGACTGTAACTGTGACTATCTATTCTTCAATCTCATCAAAGACCTGAAAAGGAAAATATTACATGAGTAAGCAGGAAGTGCAAACAAGTGACTTCCAAAAATGTAAGAAATGACAGAGACAGCTGACTGCCTGGAAAGTCACCCAGTGTTTCTCTGCAATGTTGGGGCATCCTACTTTGGCTAATGGCCTAGAATATCTGACAGAACATTTTCAGAAGCAGGAAAAATTTAAAGACTGTACCCTGGCTTGGCAAAGTTCACAGTCACTTTTCTTTGTGTTCTACTGGTCTAGATTGGACAGTGTGCTTACTGTCAGCAGTTGAGGCAAAGGCAGTTTCTTGCCCAATAGGACAGTTTTGCCAAACAACAACAACAAACAAACAAACAAATTTCATATGGAGTGTCTTCAGTGCCCATCATCCTCTTGGGAGTAGATTGGTACTGCCAAGAACAGACATGTTTCACATCAAAAGAATTCTAAGTTATTAAAACATTTTAAATGCCATATTCTGTAGGTCTTTGAAGTGTTTGAAGATCATCCATCTATCTGGGGACATATCTCTGCATGCCTAGAAAAATCTAACTAACATGACTATAAGTTTGACAAACATGGGTGACTATTAACCTGTAATTATTATTAACCTAAATAGCTTAAGGTCTAAAGCTTCACATTATAAAAATAAACAAGCTGTAGAGGTAACACCTTATGCAAAAATAAAAGCAGATATACAGTGTAAGAACAGTAACCTTGAAATTGTGACAATATACAAAAATATCTTAACCAGAGGTAGAAATGTATAACAAAAATAACCTTAATTTACATCAATATACAAAAAATATTCTAAACAGGAATAGAATCTGCCGTGTGATAATGCTCTTGTACACTGTAAAGATTTGTCATTCAAATTGTTTAATAAAACACTAATTGGCCAGTAGCCAGGCAGGAAGTACAGGTGAGGCAAGCAAATTAAGAATGCTGGGAAAAGGAAAGGCAGAATCAGGAGTCATAAGCCAGACACAGAGGAAGCAAGATAAGAATGTTGAACTGAAAAAAGGTACCAAGCCACGTGGCTAAACATAGATAAGAATTATGGGTTAATTTAAGTATAAGAGCAAGTCAGTAATAAGCCTGAGCTAATGGCTAAACAGTTATAATTAATATAAGCTTCTATGTGGTAATTTGGGTAATGGCTGCTGGGTATTTGGGAGCTGTTGGTGGAACAGAAACTTCCATCTACAAGAATCACATATACAGTATAACAAAAATAATTTTACATTTGTATCAATATACAAAAATATATTAAATAGGAGTAGGAATATTTATACAGTATAACAAAATTAAGTTTGAATTTGTATCAATATAAAAATATTTTAGACAGAAATAGAAACATTTATACAGTATAATAAAAATAACTTTGAATTTGTATCAATATACAAAAATCCACACCAATATAAATTACTTAAAACTGATAGTCTACCTTTTAATTGTATCACACCTATCTCCCTTTTTTCTATTCCAAATGAGATCCCTGAGTGTACTCTCTATTATTCCCTGCAACCCTAACAACTTATTATCAATCCCCTACAGATGACAATTATCTATAACTCTGGGGAAAAACAAAAAACAAAAACCATTCACTCCACCTACTAGGAAAAGGGGCATCATATTCTTAGAATGACTTCCTGCTATCTAGGCAGCAACAGTGTCTCTATGGGACCCTGTAAGGACTGAAAACATAGTTAAGTCTTATGAGAACTAGCTGTAATATTCGTAACCAGTCTTTGAGTAATGGGTAAAGCTTATCTAAAGTTCTGACTAGAGTGGTGCATGAGGGTGGACTATCTCAGATAACCACCTTAGAATTGTCCTGAACAGTTTGCAGTCCAAAACCAATCTTTGTGTGGTGCTTATTGGCTTAATGGCATTATAGTGATCCAGGTAGAATTGTTGTGTGGCCCTATCATCTTTTTGGAGACTTTAGAGATCGTTGTTAGGAAAATTTATTGTTCACTGTGAAAAATTTGAACATCATTAATATCAAAATGAAAAGTTTAAATTATAAGATAGTAATTACCTAAATAAAAGTTTTAAAGAGTCACATTAAATTTGAGGGAAAGGGATTTGTGACAACAATAGTCCCTAGATTTTGGTTTTCTTCTGTCCCAAACCAGGTGGCTCTTCTAATATAAGGCAGAGACTGAATGTTTTTAACAGCAAGGTTGGATTTAGATAAGGAGAGAGCCACACTCCAACTCCAAAGCCAGCTTTAGTTGTTAATTGAGTCAGGACAACAAATACTTCTAGAGGTAAAGAGATTTTTCCCTGTAGGAGTAATTATATAATCATGCCAGATTGTTTCTTTTCTTGTTAATTTTATCAGGTAGTTCTACCTTCTTCCTTAGATGTCTATCTGTCCAAAGGTTCTTGATGTCCTTAAGATGGATATTTTTATTCTGTAAATACAACGCCAGAGCCCTGCCCAGACCTAATTTGGTGAGTTTTTCCTTTTGACATTTTAAATTGCCACATTTATTGTTTATCAATCACTTCTCCTAATCTAGAGGTCTCTCCTGTTAGAATCAAATGTTTATTAATTTTGATGGTATCCATAGCTTTTCTTCTCTTGTGGAAACAAAAGCAAAACCCCTTGCCTAATATAACAGATATCCTAGTTTCCATTCTGAGGTCAACACATCTTTAAAGTATGCAGGCTGATTAATTCAATAGTTTTTTCTATTGTACAGTGTCTCTCTGCAGATGTTGTCCCTTTCTTAATAGCATTTAGAAAATGTAGAGTTAATAAAGCATTAATTAATCTATCTCTGTGGGTCTTTATTATCCTCTTCTGCTTATTTAACATTTCTTTTAAAGTACAATTTGATCTTTCTATAAGCACTTGTCTTGTTGGATTATGTGGTATACCTGTAATATGCATCATAATGTAACATACAAAAAACTGTTTCATTTTACTAGAGACATATGCTGGAGCATTGTCAGTCTTAATTTGTACAGGTATTCCCATGAAGGCCATGACTTCTAATAGATGTGTAATTACAGAATCGGTCTTTTCATAACTTGAAGCAGTTGGCCACTGAAACACTGAATACATATCTATGGTATGATGTACATATTTTAATTTTCTAAACTCTGAAAAATGAAACACATCCATTTGCCAAATCCCACTTCTTTGTGTACTCATTGGGTTATTTCTTGAAGGTAGTGGATTAAACAAGGACCAAGTAGGACATTTTCTTATAATTTCCTTAGTTTGTTGCCAAGTGATGGAAAAATCCTTTTTTAAACCCTTGCTACTGACATGTATTTTTTATGAAATTCTGAGGCCTCCAGCATATTTCCTACTAATAACTGATCAATTTCATCATTACCTTGTGCTTGAAATCTTGGAAGACCTGTATGGGATCTGATATGTGTTATATATATGGGATGATTCCTATTCCTGTTTCCTATAATTGTATAAATAGTGAATTCTGATTCATCAAGAATAAGTTCAGTGGTTTCAATGTGTATAAGAATTCTTTTTTGCATATTGAGAGTCAGTAACTATATTAAGAGATTCTATCAAATCCATTAGTACCCTGAGAGTACCATATAATTCTGACTTTTGGACAGAATCATAAGGACTTTGAGCCACTTTACTTAAATTTCCTGATTTGTAATTTGCCTTTCCTGATTTAGGCGCTCCAATTATTGGTGTTCTTCATACATTGTGAGAAAGGACTCAATTGGTTCTCTTTATGAATTAACATCTCTTGATTTTGGGATATTTGTTGTTAATCTCTCCAAAAAAATACTGCAAGCTATTTACTAATGTTCATTTTCTGCCCATAAAGAGGAAATTTCAGCATTAGTAAAAGGTACTACAATTTCTGCTGGGTCCATTCTGTCAAGTGATGAAGTCTTAATTTTTCTTTTAGAATCAACTCAGAAAACTTTTCAAGATATGTCTTTAATTTTATATTCTGTGTGGTAAAAATATCCATTCCAAGCTAATATCTTCTTTCTGCATTAAAATTCCTGTAGGGGATTGTGTGGGGGTATAAAATGGCCAGTATGCAATCAAGATCTGGATCCAAATGATCCACATGTGCATCCTGTAATTTCTTTTCCACCAAAGCCAATTCTCTTTCAGTTTCTGCTGATAATTCTCTGGACCTATTTAAGTCCTCATCACATATTAAAGTTTGAAACAAATTACTCAGTTCTTGAGTTGTTACTCCAATAGTGGGACGTAGATGGGCAATGTCTCCCAGCAATTTTTGAAAGTCATAAAGAGTCTGTAATTTATCTCTCCTGATTTTTACCTTTTGGGGTTGAATTTTTTGTAGACCTATTTTATATCCTGAGTAATTAATAGAATCTCCTCTTTGTATTTTTCAGGAGCAATTTGTAATCTCCAGCAAGGCAAAACTTTCTTTATTTCTTCAAATATTTTTCTAAAGTATCTACATTTAATCAACTATTAAGATATCATCCATAGGGCTGGAGAGATGGCTCAGTGGTTAAGAGCACCAACTGCTCTTCCAGAGGTCCTGCGTTCAATTCCCAGGAACCACATGGTGGCTCACAGCTTCTTGTAATGAGATCTGGTGCCCTCTTCTGGCCTGCAGGGAAACATGCAGGCAGAATACTGTATACATAATAAATAAATACATCTTTAAAAAATAAAATTAAAAAATTTAAAAAAGATATCATCCATATAATGGTAAATTATAGATTGAGAAAACTGTGCATGAATTATTTCCAATGGCTTTTATATAAAATATTGGCACAGACTGGGACTGTTTAGCATCCCTTGTGGGAAAACTTTCCATTGATATCTTTAACAGGCTGAGAATTATAAGCAGGCACTGTAAAAGCAAATTTTTCTTTATTCTTTTCTTGTAGAGGTATAGTGAAGAAACAGTCTTTTAAATCAATAACTATAAGAGGCCATCCTTTAGGTAACAGAGAGGGCAAGGGAATTACACACTTTAAAGAGTGAATTGACTGAATTACTTTAATTATGGATCTCAAATCTATCAGAATTCTCCTTTTTTCAATTTCTTTTTAATAAAAAATACAGGATAATTCCAAGAGCTAGTTGATTCTTCAATATGTCGAGTATTTAGCTGCTCTTGTACCAGCTGTTCTAAGGCCTGTAATTATTCTCATGTCAAAGGCCATTGTTCTACCCAGACAGGTTTGTCTTTTTAAAGGTAGGGCTGTTGGTACTTCTGAAAGATCAACAGCTGTTGTGTCCTGTTCTTGTATAATCTGAATGGTTGGTGACTGTTATTTATAGTACCTTTTAATACTTTTTCCAGAAACATATGTTGCTTTATGATTTGTTTCTAAGAATGGAAGAATGTTAATCTGGGTATTCCATTTCTGTAACAAGTCATGACCCCATAAATTCATTGCTATTTTAGCTACATGTGGCTTCAATTTTCCTCTCTGCCCTTCTGACCCTATGCATTCAACCCATCTTGCAATTTGTTTTTAATTGAGATAAGGTTCCAATCTCTAATAACTGAAGATCTACCACCTGAAGAGGTCAATTTAGATATCATGACTCTGGTGGAATTACCTGCCACTGATGTGGGATGGTCTGTATGTCAAATTGCTCTGAGTACCCTTTGGGTTACATCCTGCTGGTAATGGCATTTGATTGTAGAAGGAACAAGTAGGACATTTCTTTACTATTTCTTTGGCTTGTTGGCAGGTTATGGAAAAATCCTTTTTTTAACTTTACTATTGACATGATGTTTTTTATGAAATTCTGACACCTCCAGTACATTTCCTATCAATAATTCATCAATCTCATCATTGCCTTGTGCTAGAGGGCCTGGCAGACCATTATGGGATTGAATGCGAGTTATATATAAAGGATGACTCCTTTTCCTGATTGTATCTTGTAACTGAATAAATAGTGAAGTTAATTCTGAACCATCAGGGATAAATTCTGCAGTCTCATGAGGAAGGTAGAGGCTTATATAGAGGAAAAGACAAACAAAAAAATGGGAAGAATGCTATAAAAACTAGAGGAAAGGACAAATAAAGCAGAAGAAAACAATAAAACCCTGGAAGAAAACACAGGCAATAGATAAAGCCACAACAGTAAACCCCAAAGAAGAGAAGTAAACACACACTACCACCAAAAAAATAACAGGAATGAACAATCACTGGTCATTAATATCCCATAATATCAATGGACTTAATTCACCTATAAAAAGACTTAGGCTTACAGAAGGATACGAAAGCAGGAACCATCTTTCTGCTGCATACAAGAAACACATCTCAAATTCAAAGACAGGCACTACCTAAGAATAAAAGGCTGGGAAAAGAGTTTCCAATCAAACGGTCTTAAGAAACAAGCGGGGGTAGCCATCCTGATATCCAACAAAATAGACTTCAAACTAAAATCAATCAAAACAGATCAAGAAGGACATTACATCCTCATCACAGGAAAGATCCACCAAGATGAAGTTTCAATTCTGAACATTTATGCCCCAAACACAAGGGCACCCACATATGTAAAAGGAACATTACTAAAGCTTAAACCACATATAAAACCCCACATATTAATAGTGGGAGGTCTCAACACCCCACTTTCACCACTGGACAGATCTCCCAAATCGAAACTTAACAGAGAAATAAAGGACTTAACTGATGTTATGACTCAAATATACTTAATCGATATCTACAGAACATTCCATCCTAACAAAAAATAACATACCGTCTTCTCAGCACCCCATGGAACCTTCTCTAAAATCGACCACATACTTAGCCACAAAGCAAATATCAACACACACAAAACAATTGGAATAACCTTTAAACCACCATGGTTTAAAGTTAGATTTCAACAACAACAAAAACTACAGAAAATTTACAATCTCATGGAAACTGAATAATGCTCAACTGAATCACCAATAGGTTAAGGTGGAACTAAGAAAGAAATTAAAGACTTCCTAGAGATCAACGAAAATGAAGACACCACATACCCAAAGGTATGGGACACTATGAAAGCAGTGCTAAGAGGGAAATTCATAGCACTAAATGTCCACATAAAGAAGCTGGAGAAATCTCACACTTACAGCACACCTGAAAGCTCTAGAATAAGAAGAAGCAATGTCTCCCAGGAAGAAAAGATGCCAGGAAATTATCAACTTGAGAGCTAAAATCAATAAAATAGAAACAAAGAGAACAATACAAAAAATTAATGAAACAAAGAGTTGGTTCTTTGAGAAAATCAACAAGATAGACAAGCCATTATTCAAACTAACCAAAAGACAAAGAGAGAGCATCCAAATTAACAAAATCAGAAATGAAAACAGGGAACATAACAACAGACATTGAGGAAATCCAGAGAATCATCAGGTCATACTTCAAAAACCTCTACTCCACAAAACTTGAAAGTCTAAAAGAAATGGATAATTTTCTGGGTAGGTTCCACATACCTAAGTTAAATCAAGACCATATAAACTATTTAAACAGTTCAATAACCCCTAAGGAAATAGAAACAGTCATTGAAAGTCTCCCAACCAAAAAAAGCCCAGGACCAGATGGTTTCAGTGCAGAATTCTACCAGATCTTCAAAGAAGAGTTAATACCAATACTCTTTAAATTGTTCCACACAATAGAAACAGAAGGAACATTACCAAATTCCTTCTATGAGGCTATAATTACCCTGATTCCTAAACCAAACAAGGATGCAACAAAGAAAGAGAACTACAGACTGATCTCCCTCATGAAGACTGAGGCAAAAATGCTCAATAAAATACTGGTAAACAGACTCCAAGAACACATCAAAGCAATTATCCACCATGATCAACTAGGCTTCATCCCAGGGATGCAAGGGTGGTTCAACATATGAAAGTCTGTCAATGTAATACATCATATAAACAAACTGAAAGAAAAAAACCACATGATCATCTCACTAGATGCAGAAAAGGCATTTGACAATATCCAACACCCATTCATGAGACAGGTCTTGGAGAGGTCAGGAATACAGGGAACATACCTAAACATACTAAAGGCAATTTACAGCAAGCCTACAGCCAACATCAAATTATATGGAGAGAAACTCAAAGTGATTCCACTAAAATCAGGAACAAAGCAAGGCTGTCTGCTCTCCCCATACTTATTCCATATAGTACTTGTATAGTACTTGAGGTTTTAGCCAGAGCAATAAGAAAACATAAGGAGATTAAGGGGATACAATTTGGAAAGGAAGAAGTCAAGCTTTCCCTATTTGCAGATGACATGATAGTATATTTGAGTGACCCCAAAGATTCAACCAAGGAACTGATACAGCTTATAAACACCTTCAGCAACATAGCAGGATACAAGATCAACTCAAAAAAATCAATAGCCCTCCTATATACAATTGACAAAAAGGTTGAGAAAGAAATCAGAGATACATCACCCTTTACAATAGCCACAAACGATATAAAGTACATTTGGGTAACACTAACCAAGCAAGTGAAGGACCTGTATGACGGGAACTATAAGTCCCTGAAAAAAAGAAATTAAAGAAGATATCAGAAAATGGAAAGATCTCCCATGCTCATGGATAGGCAGGATTAACACATAGTAAAAATGGCAGTCTTACCAAATGAAATTTACAGATTCAATGCAATTCCCATCAAAATACCAACACAATTCTTCACAGACCTGGAAAGAATAATACTCAACTTCATATGGAAAAACAAAAAACCCAGGAGAGCCAAAAGACTCCTGTACAATAAAACAACCTCTGGAGGCATCACAATCCCTTACTTCAAGCTCTACTATAGAGCTACAGTAATAAAAACAGCTTGGTATTGGCATAGAAACCAACATGTGGACCAATGGAATCGAATTGAAGACCATGACATTAATCCACACACCTATGAACATATAATTTTGGACAAAGAAGCCAAAAGTGTACAATGGAAAAAAGAAAGCATCTTCAACAAATGGTGCTGGCATAACTGGATATCAACATGTAGAAGGCTACAAATAGATCCATATCTGTCACGGTGCACAAAACTTAAGTCCAAGTGGTTCAAAGACCTCAACATAAATCCAGCTACTCTGAACCTGCTAGAAGAGAAAGTAGGAAGTAGTCTTGAATGCACTGGCACAGAGATCACTTCCTATATATAACACCAGTAGCTCAGACACTGAGAGAAACAATCAATCAATGAGACCTCTTGAAACTGAGAAGCTTTTATAGAGCAAAGGATACGGTCAACAAGGCAAAGCAACAGCCTACAGAATAGGAAAAGGTCTTCACCAATCCCACATCTGACAGAGGGCTGATATCCAGAATATATAAGGAACTCAAGAAATTAGACATCAAAATGCCCCACAGTCCAATTAAGAAATGGGCTATAGAACTAAACAGAGAATTCTCAACAGAGGAAACTCAAATGGCTGAAAGACATTTAAGGAATTGCTCAACATCCCTAATTATCAGGGAAATGCAAATCAAAACAACTCTGAGATACCACCTTACGCCTGTCAGAATGGCTAAGATCAAAAACACTGACGACACCTTATGCTGGAGAGGATGTGGAGCAAGGCGAACACTCCTCCACTGTTGGTGGGAATGCAAGCTTGTACAACCACTTTGGAAATCAATATGGCACTTTCTTAGGAAATTGGGAATCAATCTCCCTCAAGATCCAGCTATACCACTCTTGGGCATATACCCAAGGAATGCTCAATCATACCACAAGGGCATTTGCTCAGCTATGTTCATGTCAGCATTGTTTGTAATAGCCAGAACCTGTAAACAACCTAGATACCCTTCAACTAGAGAATGGATAAATAAAATGTGGTACATATACACAATGGAATACTACTCAGCAGAGAAAAACAATGACATCATGAGGTTTGCAAGCAAATGGATGGATCTAGAAAAAAATCATCCTGAGTGAGGTAACCCAGACTCAAAAAGACAAACATGGTATGTAGTCCCTCATAGGAGGATACTAGATGTGGAACAAGGATGACTGGACTGCTACTCACATCACCAGGGAGTCTACCTAGAAAACAGAACCCCAAGAAAGACACAAGGGTTGCCCAATGACAGAGAAATGGATGAGATCTACATGAACAGCCTGGATGTGAGTGGGGGTAATGAAGGGCAAGGGCCGAAGGAAAGAGAGCTTGGGGGAGCGGGAGATCCCAGCTGGATCAAGAACAGAGAGGGAGAACAAGAAATAGGAGACCATGGTAAATGAAGACCACATGATAATAGGAAGAAGCAAAGTGCTATAGAGGTCCACAGAAATCCACAAAGACACCTCCACAATAGACTACTGGCAATGGTTGAGAGACAGCCTGAACTGACCTACTTTGGTCAAACACTCTAATTGTTGTGCTAGAAACCCCATACAATGACTGAGGGAACCAGATGCAGAGATCCATGGCCAGGAACCAGGTGGAGCTCCGGGAGCCCAATTGGCGAGAAAGAGGAGGGTTTGAATGAGCAAGAATTGTTGAGACCAAGGTAGGATAAAGCACAGGGACAAACAGCTAAACTAATGGAAACACATGAACTATGAACCAATAGCTGAGCAGCTCCCAACTGGATCAGGCCCTCTGAATAAGTGAGACAGTTGATTGGCTTGATCAGTTTGGGAGGCATCCAGGCAGTGGGACCACATTCTGTCCTCAGTGCATGAGCTGGCTGTTTGAAACCTGGGGCTTATGCAGGGATGCTTGGCTCAGCCTGGGAGGAGGGGACTGGACCTGCCTGGTCTGAGTCTACCAAGTTGATCTCAATCCTCGGGGGAGTCTTTGCCCTGGTGGAGATGGGAATGGGGTGTGAGCTGGAGAGACAGGGAGGGGGCGGAGGGGCAGGAGGGGGCGGGAGGGGGGAGAACAAGGGAATCCGTGCCTGATATGTAGAATTAAATTATATTGTAAAATAAAATAAAATGTAGATGTAACCAACCATCTTATTAAATAAGAAACAGAACCAATGTAAAAGAGAAAGCCAAGAGGTCAGAGCTCAGAGCTAAAACCTTACCCTTCCTCCTGCGGTGGTCCTACCTCTCCGAAAGAGACCTACTTCCTGTGTGTTTGTCTTTATATAGTCTTTCTGTTCTGCCTTCTCATTGGTTGTAAACCCAAACACATGACTGCCTCGTCACTGCCTGTATGTACAGCCCTCAAGGTCTTAAAGACGTGTGTCTCCAATGCTGGCTGTATCCCTGAACACACAGAGACTTACCTATCTCTGCCTACCAAGTGCTGGGATTATAAGCATAGGCCACCACTGCCCTGCTTTCCTATGGCTTGATAATAGCTCTGAGCCCTGGGGCAACTTTATTTATTAACATACAATTAAAATCACATTTCAGTACAAATAAAATACCACCATATTTCCCCTTTTCTATTTTAATAAAAAGAAAAAAGTAAAAGGTTATAACTAACAAAGATAAACTATATACAAAGTACAATAAGTACATACAATATATACAAGTAATAAATACCTAAACAATGTCTAGTCCATTTGTATTTGACAAATTCAGAGAAAATAATTTCATTATCTATCCTATTTTGATAAGTCCAAAATGTATCTAATTCACTTTCTACCCTAATTAATCTTCAACTATAACTAACTAAACTTCAACTCCTTCAGAGACCCAAGAAGGAAATATATTAGCTAACAAAAATAAAAACAGGAAGTGTATGCAAGCAACTTCCAAAAAATTTGAGAGTTGACAGAAACAGCCAGCTGCTTGGACAGTCACCTGAGGTTTCTCCGCAGTGCTGGGACATCATCTTCAGCCTATAGGCTTAGCTATATGACAGACTCATTTGTGAAGTAGAATGAACACAAGGTCAACAGTTCAACCTCACGTTGGGTGAGAGCAGTCCATGTATCAGAAACACCTGAATTCCACTAGTGTCATGTCATGATTCAGGATTTTAAATTCTGGAAATTGTTGACAGTTTTTTAATTCAGCTGTCCATTCTTCTTGGCTGTGTATATATGGCTTCATCTCAGCATCCTCTTCTTGTCCACATCCCTCTATCAAATGCCAGTCTACTATTGAGAGGCATGAGCTTAGTTACTCTTCAAGAACAACTGTTTCAGCTGCTGTTCCATTGCACATCAGAAGACATTGGCCCACTGCCTGTTCAGTTACCTTCAAAGAAAAGGGCACTGTACCTTTTCCAGACTGCGAAGGCCACTTCAGGGATGGGGCCATATTGACCTGGCCTCAGAAGATGCCTCTTGATAAAGCCATAACCACACTTGTTTTGGCAAGAATCAGTAGTCCTTTGTTTCGTATTCTGTCTGTCCATTTTGTCCTGTTGATTCGAGGATACTTTTTTGTCCACTGGTTAACCTTTGCCACAATGAAAGTTAACTCCATATGCAGTTTCTTCAATGCCCATATTTTCTCTGAAGTAGATTGGTACTTCCAGGAGCCGACATGTCTCAAAAAAGAAAAATTTTCTAAGTTATTAAAACATTTTAAATACCATATTCTGTAAATCTCTGAAGGGTTTGAAGATGATCTGTCTATCTAAAATATATCTGCTCAATTTTTAAAACATATCTAATATGACTACAAGTTCTATTGTAATGTCTAACTACTAACTTTCATTTCTTTATATCCTAATAGTTGGTAATAACAACATTCAAGGATCAGAAAATTGCATTACATTGTTAAATGAACAGTATAAGTACAATTAGAAATATACATATAGCATTTTCTAACAATATCAATTTCATATTTGTATACAATATAAAACAATTCAATCCAATGTAAAGTATTTAAAACTAGTAATTGTCTTTTCTTTTCTTTCTTTCTCTTCTTTTTTTTAAAGCAAGAACCTTAAATCTAATCTCCTTTGCTTAGCCTTTTTCCTAATCCTTGACAAAAACTTGTACCAAACCCCCTAAACAATGAAAATTATCTCAGACCCAAAACCCATTAAAAAGAACAAAAACCACCTGCCCCATACCACCTCTTTGGGAATGTGGGCATCGTATTCTTAAAATTGCTGGGTATGGTCGAAGTTATCTTTATCCTGAAAGAGAAATTTTAGGTTAATTGTCAAATTCTAGGAAAGGTAACTATATCCTTCATTATCCAGTCTGTGTATAATGCCAAAGTTCAGGGTTTATCTCAAGTCCTTATTCAAGTAGTCTTTGAGACTGGATCATCTCAGCTAGTCATCTCAAAATTGCTCTGAGCGCCTTGTAGTTCAAAGCTGATCTGTAGATGATGTTTGTCAGCTTAATGATATTATTATTGTCCATATGGAATTGTTGTTGTTGTGGGGCCCCATATTCTTCCTGGAGAGACTTCAGTTGATGTTAGGCCTGGCCGTGATTTCCTGCAGAAAACTGATAAGAGACTCGAACACAAAGACATATATATGCAGCTAATTGAAGCTTTTTTTCCCCCTAGAATTAGTTAGTACTCTATATGACCATTCATATCTTAACAAACTTTAAAATGTATATATATCTATATATCAATATATATTAATCTTGTAAATTTTGATATAAAATTCATACTTTAAGAAAAGTTTAAAGAATCAGAATAGAATCAAAGAGTTGAGATTAGTAATAGAATAGTCTCTTAATTAATTTGGCTTTTGTCCTGTCCCATAGCAGAAGATGGCTCTTTTATTCTGGCATGATACAGGGAGTTTGCATTTTTTTTTAACAACATGCTTGAGTTTAAAGAAGGAGAGAGCCATTCTCCAACTCCAAAGTCAGCTTTAAATTTTAATTGAACTGGGACTATTAGAAGATCAATAGTGCTAAATCTTTAGAGAAAAGCAGAAACAAACATTTAGGAAGACATAAAATTTTTAGATAATATATACCCATACTCCATTTCACTCTATTTCCTGGGATAGATGATTTGTCCCTTTTTCTTCAGTTGTCTCATTTGTCCAGTGTTCTTCAGATTCTTTAATCTTCGTTCTCCTAAAAGACAAAAACAAAAACCTTTCCCCAAGAGTAATTTTGGGGATATTCCTTTTTGGCAAGTTATTATCTGTTTAAATGAAAAGTCATGTGTTACTGGTATAAGTTAATTTAAATTGGATGTTCATGCTGGTTTATGAACTATCACCTCCTCTAAATAAGAGGTTTCTCTTGTTCAAATCGAACCTTTATCAATTTTGATGGTACCCACAGCTTATCTTCTCCTGTAGAAACAAAAGCAAAACCTCGTCCCCAACATAACACATACCCTGGTTTCTATTCTGAGGTCAGTACATCCTTAAAGTATATAGGCTGATTTAATTTTGTAGTTTTTTTCTATTATCCAATGTCTCTCTGTAGCTTTTGTTCCTTTCTCATTGGCATTCAGAAAACTCAAAGTTCATAGAGCATTATGCAGTCTATTTTTTGGGTTATTTTTTTTACCCCTTTCTGTTTATTTAGCATATCCTTTAGAGCTCTGTTTGATCTTTCTATAACTGCTTGACCTGTAGGATTATGTGGTATACCTGTAATATGCTTTATATTATAATAAGCAAAAAACTGTTTCATTTTAACAGAGACATATGATGGAACATTGTCAGTTTTGATTTGTGCAGGTATACCCATGATGGCCATAACTTCTAGCAAATGAGTGATTACAGAATCAGCTTTTCCAGAACTCAAAGCAGTTGCCCGTTGAAATCCTGAATAAGTATCAATGGTATGGTGTATATATTTCAATTTTTTAAATTCTGCAAAGTAAAACATGTCCATCTGCCAGATTTCATTCCTCTGAGTACCCTTTGGGTTACATCCTGCTGATAATGGCGTTTGATTATAGAAGGAACAAGTAGGACATTTCTTTACTATTTCTTTGGCTTGTTGGCAGGATATGGAAAAATCCTTTTTTAAACCTTTACTATTGACATGATGTTTTTTAGGAAACTCTGAGGCCTCCAGCACATTTCCTATCAATAATTTATCAATCTCATCATTGCCTTGTGCTAGAGGGCCTGGCAGACCATTATGGGATTGAATGTGAGTTATATATAAAGGATGACTCCTTTTCCTGATTGTATCTTGTAATTGAATAAATAGTGAAGTTAATTCTGAACCATCAGGGATAAATTCTGCAGTCTCAATATGTAATACTACTCTTTCAGCATACTGAGAGTCAGTTACTATGTTGAGAGGTCCTGAAAAATCCATTAATACCAACAGAATAGCATACAATTCTGATATTTAAACTGAATTATAAGGACTTTGAATCACTTTACTTAAATTTTCTGATTTGTAACCTGCCTTTCCTTGTTTGTTGGCATCTGTATAAAATGTACAAACTCCAGATATGGGTTTTTGCCGTACAATTCAAGGCAAGATCCAATCAGCTTTCTTTATAAGATCAATTCTATCACTTTTGGGATATTTGCTGTTAATTTCTCCCAAAAAAATTACTGCAAGCTCTTTGCCAAGGTTCACTTTCTGTCCATAATTTTTCAATGTCCTCCTTAGTTAAAGGTATGACAATTTCAGCTGAGTCTATTCCTGCTAATTGACGAAGTCTCAATTTTCCTTTCCAAGTCAGGTCAGAGACTTTTTCCACATAAGTTTTCAATTTTTTATTTGGTAAAAAATATCCATTTCAATATAATATCTTCCCTCTGCATTAATATTTCTGTAGGAAAATGCCTAGAAGGTAAAATAACCAAAATGCAATCCAGCTTTGGATCAATACGATCCACGTGCTCTTCATGTACATTCTTTTCTACCAAGGCCAATTCTTTCTCAGCTTCAGGTGATAAATCTCTTGGACCATTTAAGTCCTTGTCACCTTCTAAGGTTTTGAACAAATTATTCAGTTCATCACTTTTTACCCCAAATATCTCCAAATAATCTTTGAAAGTCATTAAGAGTCTGTAGTCTATCTCTCCTAATTTGCACCTTTTGGGGACTAATTTTTTGTAGCTCTATTTTATATCCTAAATAATTAATAAATCTCCTCTTTGTATCTTTTCAGGAGCAATCTGTAATCCCAAGCAAGGCAAAATTTTCTTTGCTTCTTCAACATTCTTTCTAAAGTATTTGCATTTGAGTCAGCTAGTAAAATATCAACCATATAATGATAAATTATAGATTTAGGAATTTTTTACGTATCACTTCCAATGGCTGTTGTACAAAATATTGGCACAGAGTTGGCCTATTCAACATTCCCTGTGGGAGGACCCTCTATTGAAATCTTTTAACCGGTTGAGAATTATTATAAGTAAGCACTGTGAAAGCAAATCTTTCTTTGTCTTTTTCTTGTAAGGGTATTGAAAAGAAACAGTCTTTTAAATCAATAACTATGAGAGGCCATCCTTTTGGTACAAGAGTAGGCAAAGGCATCCCAGATTGTAGAGAGCCCATTGGCTGAATTACTTTGTTAATTGCTCTAAGGTTTGTTACCATTCTCCATTTACTAGATTTCTTTTTAATAACAAATACAGGAGAATTCCGAGGGCTGGTTGATTCTTCAATATGCTGAGAATTTAGCTGTTCTTCTACCAGCTCTTCTAAAGCCTGGAGTTTCTCTGTTGTTAAGGGCCATTGCTCAACCCATACAGGCTCATCTGTTAACCATTTTAAAGGTAGAGCTGTTGGTGTCTTTGGAAGATCATCAGTTATTGTGCCCTGTTCTTGTATAATATGGATGGCTGGTGACCACTCATTAGAATAATATCTTCTAACATTTCTCTCAGAAATATGTGCTAGTTTATGATTTGTTTCTGAGAATGGAGGGATGTTAATCTGAGTATTCCATTGTTGCAACAAGTCTTGACCCCACAGGTTCATAGCTATGTTAGCCACATATAGTTTTAATTTTCCTCTCTGTCCTTCTGGACCTATACATTCAAGCCATTTTGCACTCTGTTTCGCCTGAGATAATGTCCCAATTCCTAACAGTGGAACGTTAACCTCCTGAAGAGACCAAGTTGGATGCCAAAACTTTGGTGCAATTATGGTAACGTCCACACCTGTGTCTACCAGACCAGACAACAAATCATCATTTATTTTTATTGTTAATTTTGGTCTTTGTTCATTAATAGAAGTTTGCCAAAAATTTTTCTTTATGTTTTCTCCTGAATTTTCTATTCTCTCTGTTTCATCATCTTGACCAGCATGATTTATTCCAATAGGCATTTGGTTATTTAATTGCTCTGAGTAGGGGTTTCCTTTACAACTTCAGGAAAGGTTTGAACTGGATTTGCTGTGGGGGACTGCATGAGGCCCCTCTGGGATTTTCCCAAAGACCAAGGCAAAGGATAACCTTGCTTGTCCCTTGTTGATCTACATTCGCTGGTCCAGTGTTTTCCCTTACCACACTTTCTGCATACTCCAGAAAGAAGGGGCATTCTGTTGCCATTTTTCCTTGAAGAAACATTGTTTCTAGGAATGACCTGTTTACAGTCCCTTTTCAAATGTCCTTGCTTTCCACATCCAAAACATCTAACATTCCTCAAACCTTTTGAAATTGCTTCTCCTACCCACATATCATCATGCTCATGAGCCTCAACATTAACCGTGTTCCTAGTCCAATCTTCCAAAGGTGCAGATCTTGCCTTTAACGGCCTGATTATTCTTTTGCATGCTGCATTCACATTCTCAAAGGCCAAAGATTCAATTATTATCTTCCTAGCTTCTGAATCCGGGACCATTCTCTTTACTGCTGAAGTCAGTCTTTGTAAAAAATCTGTGAAAGATTCTTTTGGGCCTTGCATAACCTTTGTAAATGACTCAGGTTTTTTTTCCTGGTTCCTCAACTCTGTCCCATGCATTCAAGGCTGCCGTTCTACATAAAATTAGGGTTTAGACATCATATAAACATTGTGTTTGTACTGAAGTATATTGGCCTTCTCCAATAAGCTGATCCTGACAAACTTGTATTCCTTTATCCCTCCATTGTTTTTCTATGTTTTTAGCTTCATCCTTGAACCAAGGTAGCCACTGTAAACTCTGGCTGGGTTCTAGAATAGCTTGTGCCAGCTCCCGCCAGTCCTGTGGGACAATCCTATTATATGTTGACCAAGAGTTTAACATTTTCTTTACATATGGGGAATGCATGCCATAAGATACTATTGCCTCCTTAAACCTTTGTTAATCTAACATTTCAATTGGAGCCCAAATATTTTGTGTAGTCATTTGATTAGGCAACTGCTGTACGGTTACAGGATAAATTAAGAGTGACTGTGAAAACAGGCTTTCTTTCTGTAACCTTATGATCCAAACTTGAAACAACTTCACTGTTAATTTCTTCTGTCTGAATTTTTACAGGTTTAACAAGTTTTTCTAAAGTTGTCATCCTGACACTTAAATTGACTATCTTTTTAAATAGTAAAATAGTAAAATAAGCATAGTATGCCGGGTGGTGGTGGCACACGGCTTTAATCCCAGCACTTGGGAGGCAGAGCCAGGCGGATCTCTGTGAGTTCGAGGCCAGCCTGGGCTACCAAGTGAGCTCCAGGAAAGGCACAAAGCTACGCAGAGAAACCCTGTCTCCAAAAAAAAAAGCATACTAATAAACTGCATAATTCGATCAATATTAATCTTCTCATATAGTTGTTCCATTGTCAGACTGCATAAAATTTCTAACAAAACCCAATTTTCTTCCAATGTACACATAAAACCCATTTTTTTTAATGTGGAAAAAATTATCTTTTAAATAGTTTCCTTTAAAATATCTGATATGTTGTGACTTCCCAAATCTGCATAGAACAGTAGAAATCCAAGGGAATTTCAAAACAGCCACCTAGTGTCCGAGGTGTGAATCCAGAGGGAGAGAGAGAGAGAGAGAGAGAGAAAGCATAGCCAGCTAAAGCTTAAATCCAGCCACGTGTTCCCTCTTGAGCCGAGTCAAGGCTTGGCTTTGGCTTCCTTAAGCTCTGACCATGTGCATTGGCTTTACAGGCAGGGGCCCTATTTGGCAGGGCAGGCCTGAGTTGTTTGTAGCACCAGCTTTAAGCAAGTAGCTCACGGTTAGTCCGGCCTGAGGCCAAGTTGACCTGGGCCCGGGCTAGGGAGCCGGTTGCCCTTGTGGGAAACTGGGCCTGCCACCAAGCCAAGCAGTTTTTAATGGATTGTTGTCACGTTAGGCGCCAGATGTAGATGTAACCTACCGTCTTATTAAATAAGAAACACAGAACCAATGTAAAAGAGAAAGCCAAGAGGTCAGAGCTCAGAGCTAAAACCTTACCCTTCCTCCTGCGGTGGTCCTACCTCTCCGAAAGAGACCTACTTCCTGTGTGTATGTCTTTACATAGTCTTTCTATTCTGCCTTCTCATTGGTTGTAAACCCAAACACATGACTGCCTCGTCACTGCCTGTATGTACAGCCCTCCAGGTCTTAAAGGCATGTGTCTCCAATGCTGGCTGTATCCCTGAACACACAGAGACTTACCTATCTCTGCCTACCAAGTGCTGGGATTATAAGCATAGGCCACCACCGCCCTGCTTTCCTATGGCTTGATAATAGCTCTGACTCCCAGGCAACTTTATTTATTAACATACAATTAAAAATCACATTTCAGTACAAATAAAATACCACCATAATAAAATAATAATTAAAACCACAAAAAAAGAAGCTTGCCAAAATTTTTTCTTTATGTTTTCTCCTGAATTTTCTATTCTCTCTGTTTCATCATCTTGACCAGCATGATTTATTCCAATAGGCACTTGGTTATTTAATTGCTCTGAGTAGGGGTTTCCTCTACAACTTCAGGAAAGGTTTGAACTGGATTTGCTGTGGGGGACTGCATGAGGCCCCTCTGGGATTTTCCCAAAGACCAAGGCAAAGGATTACCTTGCTTGTCCCTTGTTGATCTACATTCGCTGGTCCAGTGTTTTCCCTTACCACACTTTCTGCATACTCCAGAAAGAAGGGGCATTCTGTTGCCATTTTTCCTTGAAGAAACATTGTTTCTAGGAATGACCTGTTTACAGTCCCTTTTCAAATGTCCTTGCTTTCCACATCCAAAACATCTAACATTCCTCAAACCTTTTGAAATTGCTTCTCCTACCCACATATCATCATGCTCACGAGCCTCAACATTAACCGTGTCTCTAATCCAATCTTCCAAAGGTGCAGATCTTCCCTCAGTGTGTTTTTCTTCATATACACCTGTCTTGGGGTTTTGTGGCAAAAGATGAAGTGCAGTTTGTAGTGCTCTCCACATTTATCTGGACCAAACATAATAGTGTATGGGGTCTTGTCGTAGAACTGATCCAAGTTGAGTTCTGAGGTCTTGGAAAGCAGCTTCACGTAGGCTCCACCACATTCTATTCCATTCTGAAAATTTACCTCATACTGAACAATTAGAGGCTTGGTGTCAAATGTGAAAGGCTTGTTCAGTTTAACAGAGATGTCAAGATGCTTGGCCCGAGACATCAGTATAAGTCTTTTATCACCTGGAAGCTTTGTGTCCTTCATTTCATCTACCTCCCACTTTCCATCATATTTGGCAATTTCATCATCAGTGTCATCTTTTTTGGCTTTAGATAAAATCCACTCTGACAGAGATCCTCTGTCAAAGGAGTTGGCAAAATAAACTTCCCCTGTTGGAACTGGAGCTTTGTAGATGATCTTTGCAGATGAAGGAGTGCTGCTATCTGATTTTGATTTTGAATCTTCTACCTCTTCAATAACATCATCAAGATCATCTTCAATATCAATTATGTCATCATCATGTCCTTCATGAGCCTGAACAGCTGCAGTGCCAAGGACCAGTAGCCAACACAGTAACCACTTCCCTTCCGTGATCTACCTTGAGCCTCCTGGGAACCACTGGTGGCTCCTGCACCTTCTCCCACCAGCACACCCGTCCCCAAGCTGCAGTGGAGACAGCGGCAGAGGTGGCCCGACCATCACGTGCCACAGAACAGAGGCTATGGATTTGTTCCAGATTAATATACATCAGGTTTGACCAGCCAAGACCCCCTGAAAGGTCTCTGATGATACCAAGGCCCAGATGATCCAACATCCAGAACTGTTTCAAGGCAACTGGCTCAGATGATACACCCTTATGGACTACTCCATAATCCTTAAATTTTCTTTGTGTCTCCATAAGATACAGTGTCCCCTCCAGCAAGAAGTAGTAAGAGAAGCTACGCCTAAATTCCCAAATATACCAAGCTGGCTTTGGAGATGTGTAAAAGTTAAAACCTTCCTCTTTTTAAAAAAAAAGAAAAGGGGAAGTGCTGTGGGATGGTCTGTATGTCAAATTGCTCTGATTGGTCAATAAATAAAACACTGATTGGCCAGTGGCCAGGCAGGATGTATAGGTTAGACTAACAGAGAGGATGATAGAGACAACAGGAAGGTGGAGGGAGACACTGCCAGCCACCGCATGACAAGCAGCATGTGAAGATGCCAGTAAGCCACGAGCCATGTGGCAAGGTATAGATTTATAGAAATGGGTTAATTTAAGATGTAAGAACAAGATAGCTAGAAGCCTGAGCCATTAGGCCAAACAGTTTAAACAATATAAGCGTCTGTGTGTTTATTATAAGTGGGCTGTCAGACTGCCAGGGCTTGGTGGGACTCAGAGAGAGAACTCCAGCTGCATGCCACTGTCTGTGTGTTTATTATAAGTGGGCTGTCGGACTGCTGGGGCTTGGTGGGACTCAGAGAGAAAACCCCAGCTGCATGCCACTGTGTTCAGAAGACCTTCAATTACCACATCGTTTATTTGTACCCCTAGCCTTGGTCTTCGGTCATTTATTGAAGTCTGCTAAAATATCAATTTTATGGTTTCTCCTAGAACTTGTGTTTCATCTTCTAAAGCTATTGTATTGTCCAGAGCAGTATGGTTTTTTGCAATAAGTACTAGGTCCTTTCATTGCTCTGGGGAGGAGTTCCCCCAATGGTGACAGAGAATGACTGAACCATGCTCAACATTGGAGCCTATGTGAGGCCCTCCAAGGCGTTTCCCAATGGTATAGGGTTGCCTCCCTTGTCCCTTGTTGATCTGCATTCATTGGTCCAGTGTCAGCTTATGCCACATCTTCTGCCTAATCCAGAAGGTTGGGGCTTCCTGTTTGAGTTACCCCTAGAAGGAACATGGTTTCTAGGAATTTCCTGCCTGAAATTTCTTCTGAGATGACCTTGTTTACCACAATGAAAACATTTGACATTTTGATTTTTTCCTTATGCCTTTGAAATTACCTCTCCTACCCAAGCATCATCATAGTTAAAAGACTAAATATTTACTGTGTATTAGAGCCAATCTTCTATGTGTGTTGATCTGACCTTTAATGGCCCAATTATCCTTTTGTATTGTAAATTAGGATAGTAAATTTTCAAAAGCCAAAGACTGAATCAGTAATCATCTAGACTCCGTTTCTATGGTACCATTCTGTTTATAGCTGAAGTCAATCTTTGCAAAAATTCAATGAAGGATTCTTTTGGACCCTTTATAACTTTAGTATATGGCTCAGTCCTCTTTCTGGATTATTGAATCTTGTCCCAAGCATTTAAGGCTGCTGTACAGCATAGGGACAGGTATATTTATCATATGTAGCCTATTTATATCAGCATAGCTGCCCTCACCAAGTATTTGATCTTAGGAAATCTCAAAACCTCTAGCCTTACCTTGTTGTTCAACGGTCTTAACTTCTGTCAACCAGCTGCTCCATTGAAGCTGAGGACCATGTTCCAGTACCACTGTGACTAATAGTTTCCAGTCCATTGAAGTCATTTTTTTTTGAGGGTACCAGATAAAGCAGGACAAAATTCTAGGGCCAAATCAGGTTTATTGATGTGTGAAATCAATAAAGTACACTCACAACACAGAACAGAAGTGAGACACCACCACTGATTCAGCTGCTGCTGTCCTACCATACTGCCTGAGGGTGGTGGGAACCAAACTGCAAGCCACACTTCTCTGCTACTTGCTGCCTGCTCCAACCAGCCCAAGAGAGGGTGTATCCCTTCCCCCACAGTTTCTAAGGGGTCACATATCTTCAGAGAGGACCACACCCATTAGGCCAAATTGCTCCATTTAATTCATCTTTGGATTAGAATTCTGCCAAATTCCCACAACAGCACATACTGGTCACTTTGCATGTATTTATCTTTTTATCTTTATAGACTTTTAAAATACATACACAAAGTTCAGAAACATAGCTGTACACATTTGTAATTTATAGATACATTAATTAATTACATGTACAAAAACCACTTTAAAATAGTTGTGAGTTAGTCTTTAAAGACTTTAATGAGCATATACTAAAATAAACATTCATTTTGTTAACATCCCATTCTCTAAGTAGTTAAAAGCCTGACCAAATCACCAGAATATATAAGCAAATATCTAAATAAAAGTAAAATATTGATAATTACTTAATGTGCTTACACTCCAAATATGTCACTAAAATACCCAATCCTGAAACATTTAGAATGGATGTATTGTCTATTAGCAATTTTATAACCACAAAATAAGCTCACCTCAAAAATCTTAAAAATATAAAGATATTATAAATGTAGAAGTCATATTTAGATCCAGAATACTCTCTTAGTTCCCTTCCAAGTGAGAGCTGTGAGCTTGCATCACCACAAAGAAGTTTTCCAAGCCTCTAGTGGATAAAATAGTGACTAGATTGTGAGCCTCTCCAGCGTACAGACAGCCATTGTTGGACCACCCAGCTCATGTTATGTAAGACAATCTAACACATTCCCTTGGTAATATATGTTCACTGTTCGATTCTGTTCCTCTGGATAAGCTTGACTAATAAACACTAAAGTAATGGGAGTAGTTCTAGAGAAAGAGAGTAACAAGAGTAAAATCTTTTGTGGGCTTAGTCCAATTTATGATAATTTTGAAGAGAATGATGCCCATAGGCTCATATATTTGAATACTTATTCCCTACCTTGGAGGAACTGTTTGGGAAGGATTGGGAGGTAAGGCTTTCTTGAAGAAGATGTATCAATGGGGCAAGCTTTGAGGTTTCAGAAGACTCTGCCATTCATTCATTCATTCGTTCATTCAATCTCTCTCTTTCTGCATCCTACTTAATGGATCAAGATGTAAGCTCTCCGGCACCTTAGCTTTGTTTCACCATCATGGTCTCTCTCTCTCTCTCTCTCTCTCTCTCTCTCTCTCTCTCTCTCTCTCTCTCTCTCAAGCTGTAAGCTGAATTTAAATGTTTTCTTTTATTAAAAAAGTAGCAAAGGAATTAAAGCCTCAAAATTTGTCAAGGAATCTTTTTCATACTATTAGTAAAAGAAACAGTTTGATCACAAGCCTTTTTTATTTTTAGAATGTGTCAATATAATTGGTTCACATTTTTTTGTCATTGTGGATTCAAACAACAATGATTTGGGTCCTGTGATGGCTATTTTTTGTTGTCAACTTGACTACATCTAGAGTTAACTAAAATCTAAATGCCTGGGCACACCTTTGAGGAATATTTTTCTTAACTGAATCACTTGAGGTGAGAAGACACACTTTCAATCCAGATCTTTGAGGTGGGAAGATACACCTTTAATCTGGGCCACACATTTTGCTGGAAGCCTGTTTAAAGGACTCCAAAGAAGGTAACTTGTTCTCTCTTTGCCAGTTTGTTCTTGCTCTCTGGAAAGTTTATTCCTTTACTGGCATTAGAACCTACTTCTTCAGGACTTAGGCATATACTGAAGACCTGCTGAGACATCCAGCCTCATGAATAGCTACTGAATTATTGGACCTTCTGTTGGTGTACAACATTGTTGAACTGCCTGGGACACAGCCTATAAGTTATTTTAGTGAGTCTCATACACACACACACACACACACACACACACACACACTCATTCTATAAGTTCTGTTACAGTAAGAACAATGACTAATACAGATTTTGGCACCAGAAATGGTTCTAGAGCAACAAAAGTATAAGTATGAATAAAATATAAAAATATTTTAAGATCTTGAATAGGTTTTCCAATGTGTTGACACCTACAGTTACCAAAGACTCTCCTGTTACTGAAGCCTCTCCTGGGAGCTCAGAGAGTACTGAAAGCCACAGTGTGAACTATTTTATAAACTTAGTGAGACAAATACATTTGATTATCCTGATTCACCAATTGTAAGAGGCAACGTATTTGGTAACTCTATATAAAAAACTTTTGACAGTTTGTGAAAAATAAGGAAAATGATGATGCTGGTTGGTTGTTCCTAGTATCTCTGGATAAGTTGGCCAAGGAAAAGAATGAACTCTGTGATAAAATTAACCAACTTCTGCCACCTCAGAAAACAATGAAAAACAACAATGAACTTAGTAATAAACTTGACCAGCTCAAGATGTGCATAAATAGTCTAAAGGTTTCTAAGAGTGCCCTGGAATAGAATCTTTTCTCTAGCAGTCTCAGAACTCAAGTTGCAGAAAATCATACAAAAGCCCTCATTATAAGGTTGTCTGAATTATATCCAAAATTAAAGTCCTAGCCTCAGAGGGTGTTGGTGGGTAAAGTAAGGACATTGATGGTAAAAAAAAAAAAAAAAGTGGGGTATGGTGGTATTTTATTTGTACTGAAATGTGATTTTAATTGTATGTTAATAAATAAAGTTGCCTGGGAGTCAGAGCTATTAGAGCCATAGCAAGAGCATGGCAGTGGTGGCGCACTTGGTAGATCTCTGTGTGTTCAGGGATACAGCCAGCATTGGAGACACACGCCTTTAAGACCTGGAGGGCGGTACTTACAGGCAGTGATGAGGCAGTCACGTGTTTGGGTTTACAACCAATGAGAAGGCAGAACAGAAAGACTGTGTAAAGACATACACACAGGAAGTAGGTCTCTTTCGGAGAGGTAGGAACACTGCAGGAGGAAGGGTAAGATTTTAGCTCTGAGCTCTGACCTCTTGGCTTTCTCTTTTACATTGGTTCTGTGTTTCTTGTTTAATAAGACGGTTGGTTACATCTACAGTGGGGGGATATAATTTAAGTGGAGTGTTGCATGAACCCTAATTGGTCTTATAATAAAAACCTGGAGCCAGATATCTGGATAAAGGCTGAAAGATCAGAGAAACAGAGCAACAAGCCACTACAGAAACTTCTCCTGAATCCTCAGGCTGAAAAGGGAATATCCTGTCTATACAAATCCTCAGACTGAATGCCTCTGAGTCCTCTGCTGAAAAGGAAGGAAAGGCAGGGCTGAATTCCTGTATCCTCCCGCCTTATATTCCTTTCTATGCCCAGCCATATCATTTCCCGTCTCAATCTTCCTAGTGCTGGGATTAAAGGTGAGTGATCCCAAGTGCTGGAATTAAAAATGTGTGACATCACTGCCTGGCTCTGTTTCTTTTTAGACTGGATTGATCTCATGTATCCCAGGGTGGCCTTGAACTCACAGAGATCCAGATGGTTCTTAGCCTCTGCCTCCCAAGTGCTAGGATTAAAGGGGTGTGCCACTACTGCCTGATTTCTATGGCTACTCTGTGTCTGGCTCTGTCCTCTGATCTTCAGGCAAGCTTTATTTTTAGATTACAAACAGAATATCATTGCAGTGGGCATCTGTGAGATGATCCTATTGAAGCTGAGAAATTGAACACTTAGGGTTCAGTCTCAAGGGTTTAATCTCACCCAAGGAAGTAGTCTCTCCACCCTCAGCAGAAGATGTATTCACACTCTCACCCCCTGAAATATTGCCTTTTGTACCTTTAACTGAGGAAATAAATCCTTCATTGTCTGCTACTTCAGCAGTGATTTTATCTGAAGGAGATGCCAGGCAAAACAATATTGATGTCTCTCAGGGCCCACCTACAGTTTCCTCCAGACCATAACCAGACTAAAAGCTAAACAGGCTCTGGAAAGTTCAATGTAAAAAGAGATGCACTATACTACTAAAAAGTTTAATGAGATTGATAATTCATTCAAATAGGAGTCTGGGGAATATGTGTGGGAATAAATTTTAAGGGTATGGATAATGGTGGAAAGAACATAAAGCTGGATCAAGATGAGTCTACTGGCATGGGCACACTGTGTAGAGATTTTAAGTTTAACATGAAAACTCATACAGTTTTTAAAAATGTCAAAAGACTGTTTGAATGACTGGCTGAAACATTTGTCAAACGGATTGTGAGATTCCTAATATCCCTTGTCTTGGTGTTGATGAAGGGATTTGGGGGCTCAGGGAAGTTGCAATGCTAGAGTGTAGAGTGGATATGCTGTGTAAAACCTATCCTCCACAATGGCCCAGAAGACATGCCTATAGTCGGAAGGTTTTCTGTGTCCCTGCCTGCCAGTGGCTGGGACAAATCTCTCCCACTCATGCCCCCAAAGTAAACACACAGAGGCTTATATTAATTATAACTGCATGGTCATGGCTCAAGCCTTTTGCTAGATAGCTCTTATATCTTAAATTAGCCCATAATTATTAATCTATGTGTTGCCACATGTTCTGTGGCTTTACCTGCATCCCATTACATGTTGCTCCTTGGGCATCTCACTGGTGTTTCCCACCTGCCTCTAAGCTACCTTGCCATAGGCCAAATGGCCTATATTTATCAACCAATCAGAGCAACACATATTCTCAGCATACAAAAGACATTCCCTCATGACATGCCCTTCACTAATCCTATAAGATGGTGTGATGGACAGTTTTATGTCAACTTGACACAAGTTAAAGTCATTTGAGAGGAAGGAACCTCAACTAAGAAAATGCTTCCATAAGATCAGGTTGTAGTCAAGCTTGTAGAGCACTTTTTAAAAATCAATGATTGGTCCTGCCCCTGACTTCACTTCTGGACCAGAGACTTCCAGTCTAGATAAGAAATTCCATCCTGCCCCGGAGTTCCCATTTGAACAAGAGAACTCCCATATGGACAAGAGAGAGAGACTTCCTGAATCTGTCAGCTCTTTCTGAAACAAGTACACTGATAAGACCAAGAAGGAATCACAAGGAGATGGGCAGACGTCAAGGCAGAAGTACATACAACAAAATGAAGAACAATACAGCATCACCAGAACCTAGCCCGCCTCCAACATCTAGACCTGAACATCAAAAATTGGAAGAAGCAGAAGAAAGTAGCCTTATGAGTAACACCATGAAGAAGGTAGAGGCTTGTGTAGAGGAAAAGACAAAAAAATTGGAAGAACGCTGTAAACAACTAGAGGAAAGGGCAAACAAATTAGAAGAAAACAATAAAGTCCTGGAAGAAAACAATAAAGTACTGAAAGAAAATCATGAAAAAGCAATGAAACAAATAAAGGAAACAGTCCAAGAACTGAAAAGGGAAATTGAAAAAATAAAGAAGACACAAACAGAGGGAATGCTGGAAATAGAAAACCTGAGTAAAAGATCGGGAACTTCAGATGCAAGTATAACCAACAGAATGCAAGAAATGGAAGAGAGGATTTCTGGCATTGAAGATACAGTAGAAGAAATAGTTTATCAGTTGAAGGAAACACTAAAGCCAACAAAGTCATGAACCAAAATGTCCAAGAAATTTGGGACACCATGAAAAGACCAAACCTACGAATTATAGGGATAGAAGAAGGTGAAGAATACCAACTCAAAGGCACAGAAAATATATTCAACAAAATTATAGAAGAAAACTTTCCCAACTTAAAGAAGGAAATGCCTATGAAGATACAAGAAGCCTATAGAACACCAAACAGACTAGACCCCCCAAAAAAGTCCCCTCGACACATAATAATTAAACAACTAAATGCACAGAATAAAGAAAGAATATTAAGAGCAGCCAAGGAAAAAGGCCAAGTGACCTATAAAGGTAAACCCATCAGAATAACACCTGATTTCTCAATGGAGACTTTGAAAGCCAGATGGACCTGGACAGATGTAATGCAGACACTAAGAGACCATGGATGTCAGCCCAGACTAATATACCCAGCAAAACTTTCAATCATCATAGACGGAAGGAACAAGACATTCGAAGACAAAGCCAGATTTAAACAATACCTATCCACAAACCCAGCCCTACAGAAAGCACTAGAAGGAAAATTCCAACCGAGGGAAGTCAGATACACACTCGAAAACACAGGCAATAGATAAAGCCACAACAGTAAACCCCAAAGAAGAGAAGTACACACACACTACCACCAAAAATAACAGGGATGAAGAATCACTGGTTATTAATATCCCTTAATATCAACGGACTTAATTCACCTATAAAAAGACATAGACTTACAGAATGGATATGAAAGCAGGACCCATCTTTCTGCTGCATACAAGAAACACACCTCAAATTCAAAGACAGACACTGCCTAAGAATAAACGGCTGGGAAAAGACTTTCCAATCAAATGGTCTTAAGAAACAAGCGGGTGTAGCCATCCAGATATCCAACAAAATAGACTTCAAACTAAAATCAATCAAAAGAGATCAAGAAGGGCATTACATCCTCATCACAGGAAAGATCCACCAAGATGAAGTTTCAATTCTGAACATTTATGCCCCAAACACAAGGGCACCCACATATGTAAAAGAAACATTACTAAAGCTTAAACCACATATAAAACCCCACACATGAATAGTGGGAGATCTCAACACCCCACTCTCACCACTGGACAGATCTCTCAAATCAAAACTTAACAGAGAAATAAAGGACTTAACTGATGTCATGACCCAATTGGACCTAATAGATATCTACAGAACATTACATCCTAACAAGAAAGAGATACATCACCCTTTACAATAGCCACAAATGACATAAAATACCTTGGGGTAACACTAACCAAGCAAGTGAAGGACATATACGACAAGAATTTTAAATCCCTGAAAAAAGAAATTGAAGATGTCAGAAAATGGAAAGATCTCCCATGCTCATGGATAGGCAGGACCAACATAGTAAAAATGGCAATTTTACCTAAAGCAATCTACAGATTCAATGCAGTCCCCATCAAAATACCAACACAATTCTTCACAGACCTGGAAAGAATAATACTCAACTTCATATGGAAAAACAAAAAACCCAGGATAGCCAAAAGAATCCTGTACAATAAAAAAACCTCTGGAGGCATCCCAGTCCCTGACTTCAAGCTCTACTATAGAGCTACAGTAATAAAAACAGCTTGGTATTGGCATAAAAACCGACATGTGGACCAATGGAATCGAATTGAAGACCCTGACATTAACCCACACACCTATGAACATATAATTTTTGACAAAGAAGCCAAAAGTGTACAGTGGAAAAAAGAAAGCATCTTCAACAAATGGTGCTGGCATAACTGGATATCAACTTGTAGAAGGCTGCAAATAGATCCATATCTGTCACCGTGCACAAAACTTAAGTCCAAGTGGATCAAGGACCTCAACATAAATCCAGCTACCCTGAACCTGCTAGAAGAGAAAGTAGGAAATAGTCTTGAACGCATTGGCATAGGAGATCACTTCCTAAATATAACACCAGTAGCACAGGCACTGAGAGAAACAATCAATCAATGGGACCTCTTGAAACTGAGAAGCTTTTGTAGAGCAAAGGATACGGTCAACAAGGCAAAGCGACAGCCTACAGAATGGGAAAAGATCTTCACCAACCCAATATGTGACAGAGGACTGATATCCAGAATATATAAGGAACTCAAGAAATTAGACATCAAAACGACCAACAGTCCAGTTGAGAAACGGGCTATAGAACTAAACAGAGAATTCTCAACAGAGGAAACCCAAATGGCTGAAAGACATTTAAGGAATTGCTCAACATCCCTAATCATCAGGGAAATGCAAATCAAAACAACTCTGAGATACCACCTTATGCCTGTCAGAATGGCTAAGATCAAAAACACTGAAGACACCTTATGCTGGAGAGGATGTGGAACTAGGGGAACTCTCCTCCACTGCTGGTGGGAATGCAAACTTGTACAACCACTTTGGAAATCAATATGGCGCTTTCTTAGAAAATTGGGAATCAGTCTCCCCCAAGATCCAGCTATACCACTCCTGGGCATATACCCAAGAAATGCTCAATCATACCACAAGAGCACTTGCTCAGCTATGTTCATATCAGCATTGTTTGTAATAGCCAAAACCTGGAAACAACCTAGATTCCCTTCAACTGAAGAATGGATAAATAAATTGTGGCACATATACACAATGGAATACTACTCAGCAGAGAAAAACAATGACATCATGAGGTTTGAAGACAAATGGATAGATCTAGAAAAAATCATCCTGAGTGAGGTAACCCAGACTCAGAAAGACAAATATGGTATGTACTCACTCATAGGAAGATGCTAGATGTGGAACAAGGATGACTGGACTGCTACTCACATCACTAGTGAGGCTACCTGGAAAACGGGACCCCAAGAAAGACACGGAGAAATGGATGAGATCTACATGAACAGCCTGGACATGACTGGGAGCAATGAAGGGCGAGGGGCGAGGGAAAGAGAGCGGGAGATCCTAGCTGGATCAAGAAAAGAGAGGGAGAACAAGGAATAGGAGACCATGGTAAATGAAGACCACATGAGAAAAGGAAGAAACAAAGAGCTAAAGAGGCCCACAGAAATCCACAAAGATACCCCCACAAAAGACTGCTGGCAATGGTCGAGAGACAGCAGGGACTGACCTACTCTGGTGATGCGATGGCCAAACACCCTAATAGTTGTGCCATAAACCCCATCCAAGGACTGAGGAATCTGGATGCAGACATCCACGGTTAGGCCCCTGGTGGAGCGCTGGGAGTCTAATTAGTGAGAAAGAGGAGGGTTTTTATGAGCGAGAATTGTTGAAACCAAGGTTGGATAAAGCACAGGGACAAATAGCCAAATGAATGGAAATATATGAACTCTGAACCAAAGGCTGAGGGTCCCCCAACTGGATCTGGCCCTCTGAATAGGTGAGACAGTTGATTGGCTTGATCTGTTTGGGAGGCATCTAGGCAGTGGTACCAGGTCCTGGGCTCGTTGCATGAGTTGGCTGTTTGAAACCTGGGACTTATGCAGGGACGCTTGGCTCAATCTGAGAGGAGGGGACTGGACCTGCCTGAACTGAGTCTATCAGGTAGATCCCAGTCCTCAGGGGAGACCTTGATGTGGAGGATTTGGAATGGGGAGTGGGCTTGGGGGGAAGGGTAGGGGAGCAGGAAGGGAGAGAACAAGGGAATCTGAGGCTATTATGTAGAACTGAATAGTATTGTAAAATAAATAAAAAAATTATGATAAAAAAATCAATGATTGATGAATGAGAGCCCAGCCCATTGGGGTGGTACCATCCCTGGGCTGGTGGTCCTGGGTTCTATAAGAAAGCAGGCTGAGCAAGCCATGGGGAGCAAGACAGTAAGCAGCGCTCTCCATGGCCTCTGCTTCAGCGCCTGCCTCCAGTACCTGCCCCATTTGAGCTTCTTTCCTGGCTTCCTTTGATGATAAACAGTGATATGGAAGTGTAAGCCAAATAAACCCCTTTGTCCTCAACTTGACTTTTTGGTCATGGAGTTTCATTGCAGCAATAGTGACCTTAACTAAGACAGATACATAATGATGAGTGGGGCACCAACACATTTAAAACGCTTTATTGTCACCCCTTTCCTTTCCCAGACCTTGGGGTTGGCAATGCTGCTCCTCAGTTGGATAAATTAAATATGATTGTTTTAATTGGGCCCCTAAGTAGCAGGGAACAAGAGAAAGCACTGAATCACTAAGGACTAGATCACTAGTTATCATAAAGTAGTCATCATAATGGGTAGCATAGACAAAGCAATATCCAGAATGGCCTGACCCATAATGGTCAGCACAGGGAAAGTAAACTTTATGATTTGCATGACTTGGATAGAACTTTGGTACTACCTAATCAACCATGGTGGTTTCTAAGTGTTAAACAGATAAGAAACCTACTGCATCTTTGTTTGACTTGAATAAATTCTCAAACAAATGAAAGAAAGACTCCATTGGATCATGGCAAAAGGAATCTCAGTCCAGTAACTAATTTCCAGACTTTAACCAGTGTGGTGAAATATTGTGTCTGCTAATAAAGCTTGCCTGAGGATCAGAGGACAGAGCCATCCACTATATTAGACATAGAGGCCAGACAATGGTGGCACACACCCTTAAGTTCAAAGCCATACTGGAAACAGAGCCAGGCAGTGGTGGCACACACCTTCAATCCCAGTACTGGGAAGCACACATGCCTTTAACCCCAGAAAGTGATGGCAGGGTAGAGAAAGGTATATAAGGCATGAGCAAACAGGAAATAAAGCAGTTCAGCTGAGACCCTTTTGTGTGAGGACTCAGAGGATTTCAGTCAGAGGATTTGTGGAGTTTGTGAGGTATGGGTGGTGGCTGTGGCTTGCTCTGCTTCTCTGATCTTTCAGCTTTTACCCCAATATCTGATACTGGGGTTTTTTTTTATTACAAGACCATCTAAGATACGAAAAACATCTGGCATCCAACTTGTGGGGCACAAACTCACAAAAAAAAGTCACTTGCCCGTGGCCTTGCAGGCCCTGGCTCAGGCCTGATCTGCTCGGACCCAGAGTCTCCAACCCACATGGGCCAGAGTCCCTAACACACTAGCTAAGATTTTGTTGCAGCCTCTCTGCAGCAAACTCCACAGGTTTTGGAGGGGGGTTTCTAAAAACCATATGAGTTAGCCTCTTTCTTGCATTCTTTTGTTCAGATGGCTGTCTCTTTGGCTTCTTCTCTCCTGGTAAGTTGTAGGCTATCCCTAGATCCACATCTTGGGCTGCTACCACACTAGGTAGCTGCCTTGAAACCAACTCTGGCTTCTACTGTTCTTTTCAGAAGCAGTCAGCCTAAAATCTGAATTGTCATTCTTGGTAGATTTGGTGAGACAATTGGGGTTTCTAAAAAGGGAGAAATTAGTTAAAAAAGAATGTTTCCCCACATTTAAAAAATTGGGAAACATTTTTACAGTGGAGGGAATTTGGTCTCTGTTTAATAATACAATTGACTGTCTGAAAATGAAACAATTAAATGAGAGGATAATTAATGTTGATGGGATAGATGTAATGTCAATTATAAATATTATTTGGTTGATTGTTTTGGTTTTATTATTAAAAATTTTGTTTAAATTAGTGCCAAGATAAAAGTCTTAGAAAAACTTGTTAAAACAGATCATAGAGATATTCTGACCCAGACAGAAGAATTTAAAGGTGAACCTGTCTCAGCATTGCATTTTACATTTACAGAGAAACAGCCTAAGGCTTTCACATAGCTAACCTTAATCTATCCAGTAACCGTACAGGAACTGCCAAATGCTCAAGGCTGTGTAAGAGCTGACTGGATTCCTGTGCAAATGTTAAATTTGAGGAGATTCAAAGAAGCTATAGTCTCATAGGATATGAATTCTCCATTTGTGAAACAGATGTTAAACTCATACTCAACTTGTAATAGAATTATCCCTCAAGACTGGAGAGATTTGGGTACAGCAGTCTTAGAGGATGGTCCCCAATTACAATAGAGGACCTGATGGAAAGCTGAGGTCCATCACTGAACAATGGAAAAGGGCTAGATACATTGAAATTTGCCAAGATCAACTTCTTGGAGAAGGTGATAATGCTGATATACAAAAGCAATCTTTATATGATGACCACACCCTTGCTTTATGCCACATGGCATTCTTGAATGCTTGGGAATTGAAGAAATAGGAAAGAAAATTGAGTCATTTACTTAAGTTATACAGGGTCCAAAAGAAAGCTTCACTGATTTCTTACGACTGACTTCAGCAGTAAATAGAATGATACCAAATTCAGAAGCTAGACAAATAATAATTGAATCTCTGGCTTTTGAAAATGTCAATGCACAAGGCAAAAGGATAATTAGTCTATTAGATGTAAGATAGCATCCTTGGAGGAATGGATCTGAGATACAATAAATTTTGAATCTCATGACCATGATGATACTTGGATAGGAGAGGTGATTTCCAGAAGTTTGGAGAAAAATAGTAATGTCATATGGTTCAATTGCAGTAAACAAGGTCATCTGAAAAGGGACTGTAAACAGGGTGTTCCTAGAAAATGTTTTTTCAAGGAATAATAGCAACAGAATGTCCCTCCCTTCTGGATTATGCAGAAGATGTGGTAAATGCAGACATTGAACTAATGATAGGTCATCTTCAAACACATCAGAGATCTATAGAATATGGCATTTAAGATGTTTTAATAACATAGGTTATTTTTTATGACAATGAAACATGTCTGCTCCTGGCAGCACCAATCTACTTCAGAGAAGATAGTGGGCATTGAAGAAACTCCTTAGGGATTTTACTTTCTTTACAGCAAATGTTAGTCACTGAGCAAGAAAAATACCCTTGCCTCAACTGCTGACAGTATGCTCTCCAAAGTGGACAAGGAGGACACAGAAGGAAGGACTGCTGATCCTTGCCAAGATGAGGTAGGAAGGCTCTTCAGAAAACCCTGCTTCACAGAAAAGTGTCTCAGACATGCTAGGCCTGTAGGCTGAAGATGGATGCCCCAACATTGCAGAGAAACCTTAGGTGACTGTCCAGGCAGTCAGCTGTTTCTGTCATTTCTCACATTTTTTTTAGAAGTCACTTGTTTGCACTTCTTTCTTACTCAGTTAATATCATTTCCTTCTTGGGTCTCTGAGGGAGTTGAAGATTATTAAATAGTTATAGTTGTAATTTTTCTTGTTAACAAATTCAGAAAAGAAATTCACTAAAGAGGTGTAAAATGTATAAGTTTGAAAGACATCAAAAGATAGTTTTCAGTTGGTAATACAAGTTAGGATAGAAAGTAAATTAGGTACAACACTTTGGATTTACCAGAATAGGATAAAAAATAGAGTACTTTCTCTGAATCTGCCAAATATTAATGGACTGGACATTGTTAATGTAATTCTTGACTGTATATATTGTATATACGTATTGTACATAGTTTTTCTTATATCAGTTATAACCTTCTTTTATTATTTTAGACAAAAAAGGGGAAATGTGGTGATATATTGTCTACCCTAAAAAATTTGCCTGAAGATCAGAGAATAGAACAAGCTACTAGATTAAACATAGAGGCCAGGCAGTGGTGGCATACACCTTTAATCCTAGCACTCCAGAGGTAGAGATCATTCTGGATCTCTGTGAGTTCAAAGCCACCCCTGACTGCATGAAATTGACTCAGTCTAGGAGAGAAAACAGAGCCAGGCAGTGGTGGCACACACCTTTAATCCCAGAAAGCCATGGCTGGGCAGAGAACAAGGTATATAAGGCATGAGGAGACAGAAACTAAAGTTTTTTTTCTTTCTTTCTTTTCTTTTTTCTTTTTTCTTTTTTCACAAGTGTCCCTTTTAGCTAGAGGCTTTTTCAGCTGGAGCCTTTTGGGTGAGAACTCAGAGACATTCAGTTAGAGGATTCATGGAGTTGGCGAGGTGAGCTGTGGCTTGTTCCTTTGTTTCTCTGATCCTTCAGCATTTACCCCGATATCTGGCCCTAGGTTTTTATTATAAGACCATTTAGGAATTTGTGTTACAGGAACAGGAGAAGAGAATCTTGTGAGTTGGAATGTGGCCTGTGAGCAGAGTATGAAGGCCAGCATTGCTCTTGACAAGCCATGGGGGCCCCTGCCCAAATGCCCAACCCTGGGAAAAGGACCATCTCAGGGGATCAGAAACTTCATTATAGAATATATATCTAATTTATCAAGTATCTTATTTATCAAATATATGCTGCCACTTATCTAAATTCTCTAGAAGCTTGGCATTGAACACTTGACAAAGACATAAGTACTTAGATGTAAATCTCTAAATCAGCTTTTTTAATCTGAATAGGCCTTTATAACCTTAAATTTTTATCACCATATAGGGTATATTCTAAATCAAAGTTGAATCACAGATACAGTATGTTGTAACAAATCTAACCTTATATTTCTCTCATCATACAAAAGTCCATATCAATCCAAAATATTTGAGATTTTTGCTTTCTTAGTTTAAAAGGAGATACAATGGACAGATTGTTTATTAGGACTAAGAAATGTCATAGTTAGATGCACATATATGCAGAATTGAATTCAAGTTACATATACATACTCGCAGAGTAAAATCTAGCTTACATTCACACATACAAATTTAAATCCAAGTCTCTCTCTCTCTCTCTCTCTCTCTCTCTCTCTCTCTCTCTCTCTCTCTCTCTCACACACACACACACACACACACACACACACACACACATCTTAAACAGGAGTTGAATAAATTAAAAGAAAGGGAGAAACAGTATGTGCTGAGCAAGATGAAGCTAGTCTCTCCATCACTGACCCCACATTTCAGCAAAGATAGATGGGGCATTTAGAGAGGGAGAGCAGACAGAAACAAGCAGGTCTTGGAGCAAAGGAAAAGTGGAGAATTCTTTCTCTGTTCTCCAACCACCTGGTCCAAGGTATACTGAGGCCAGATTTGATTTGAAAGGAGTGGTTATTGGGTCTCCAAAAGATATCCCAATGGGAGCTAGGGGGTGTATGACACAGTTCCCAAGGATGAGGCAGAGGAAAAGGATCCAAAGCCTGAATGTTCTGCATCCTCGGCATCCAGGGAGGATCAGATTGATTGGGCACAAGCTGTCCGTACATTGCCCTACAAGAACAGGGTCAAAGGCTCTGAGTCCTAGAGAGACACAGTTGCCTGGTACCAGGACTTTGAGAAAAGCCAGGAGGTGAGGAGAGGACTGGGCTTAAGATCTTACATCTCAGCCGGGCGGTGGTGGCGCATGCCTTTAATCCCAGCACTCGGGAGGCAGAGCCAGGCGGATCTCTGTGAGTTCGAGACCAGCCTGGTCTCCAAAGTGAGTTCCAGGAAAAGCGCAAAGCTACACAGAGAAACCCTGTCTCGAAAAACCAAAAAAAAAAAAAAAAAAAAAAAAAAAAAAAAGAGATCTTACATCTCTTACATCTTACATGTCTTACATCCAGGGGAATGGTCAGAGGCAGGTAGCCCTGCAAGAGACCCACTTGTTGGTACTGAATGGAAGGCAAAGCCACCGGCAAACAAGAAAGCAGATTTGCTTCAGGTGAAAGAGAGCAGATCTGTTGCTAGTGGAGCAGGAGGGAAGGGTCCCAGTGTGAAGAGATAACTTTCGGAGGGCCCTGCCAAGGTATGCCACTCAGCAAACATGCCAAAGGCAATGGAGTTAGTGGAAGAGATTTACCGGGGGAGGGGGAGAGGGGGAGAGTGAGAGAATGAAAGGCCGTGGGGCAGTGGGGACTTGAGAGAAGCGGACAGACGAGAGGAAGAAGAGAAGGGAAAGAGGAAAGAAGAGGCAAGAGAAGAAATTAGAGATGAAGAGGAGAAAAAGGCAAGAGAGATGAGAGACAAGAGAGGTAAAGAGACCTGTACCGGGCGGGCAGTTTTAAAGGGTGCACGTGTCCCACAGCTGACAGCGGAAAGGCACCTGGCGACAGGTGATGACGTAACTGCCTTGGCGGCAGAGGCTGCTGCTTCAGTGTCAGAAACTAGCATTGGAATTCTTTAATGAAAGAAGCAGAGTTTGACACTTAGGACCCCAGTGTCTTTTCTATTTGAGAGAGTTCACTTAGTGAAAAGGGCACATGCACCTTAGCAGGCTTCATGGCTAGCAGGAGCTGAGTAGGGGAACTGGAAGAACAGAGGGAGGGCTTGGAGTGAAGATATGCGAAAGCTTGGACATAGGGAACCTCCTTCCATCTACGCAATTGCCGGCAGAAGTTGCAAAGGTTCTGTATAATATTGGGATCTAGGATGCCCGTAAGTGGCCACTTGGACTGATTATTTAAGGGGTACTGGGGCCAGATTTGACTGTAAAGGTGGGTAAGTTAAGCCCTTAAGTCAAGTGCTGGATGTCTAAGGTTTTCCAAAAGGCATCCCAGAGGCGAGCTTGGAGGTATGGTGGAGTGATAGATTCACAACACGCCCTGAATGAGTGAGGTAGAGGAAGATCAAGGAGGATCAGATTGAGTGGTCACAAGCTGTCCAGCCAGTCATCACACACTGAAGAGGTGCCAAGGGCTAAAGGCCGAGTGAGACTCGGTCACCTGGTACTAGAGCTTGAAAATGAGGCCAAAGAGGGAGAAACCACACTCAACAGATTAAGTCTCACTCATGGGAAATGGAAAGACATAAGTCTTGGCAAAAAGGGTCAACCACAGCCTTAAAGAGTGTGCTGGGGTTCCTCTGCCTCCAACAATACCAGAGGGGTACCGGATGTTCAATAGTCACTCCCATGGATTCAGGGAAACATTTAGGCCGACTGGAAAAAGGGAACTTAATAATCATGGCTGGTGTTGGGTGAAGTGCCCAGCAATCAGTTAGTTGGAAAATGAGCCTGTTATAGGTAGACTGGGTACAGGGTCCTGGTGTGCTTCAGACTGCTAGTGGGCAGGGGGAGCTACCAGGAGAATCTGCCAAGTCTCAGCATCAGTGTAATAGTTTAGAGGTGGAAGGCAACCTTGTCGAGTTCCAGCCAAGGTGTAGATGTAACCAACTGTCTTATTAAATAAGAAACACAGAACCAATGCAAAGAAGAAAGCCAAGAGATCAGAACTAAGAGCCTTACCCGCCTGCTGCAGCTAGCCTCTTAAGCCAAGAGACCTCTCCGAAAGAGAGCTACTTCCTGTTTGTCTGTCTTTATATAGACTTTCTGTTCTGCCTTCTCATTGGTTGTGAAACCAACCACATGACTGCCTCTTCACTGTCTGTTGTACAGTCCTCCAGGTCTTCTATGGTATTGAGATTAAAGGTGTGTGTCTCCAATGCTGGCTGTATCCTTGAACACACAGAGATCTACCTAGCTCTGCCTACCAAGTGCTGGGATTAAAGGCGTGCGCCAACAATGCCCAGCTTTTGCTATGGCTCTAATAGCTCTGACCCCTGAGCAACTTTATTTATTAACATACAATAAAAATCACATTTCAGTACAAATAAAATACCACCATACCAAGGGGCGCCACAAAGTCACACCATACAACAGAGCTCACGTGGGAGGTTTGTTGTGGGGATGTGCAGAGGCAGCCTCTGAGTGAGGGCAGAAGGAAAGAGGGGGGGGGGGGGGAAGGGTTTGCCTTTCATAGGGGATCAAGTGCAGGAGCATAGGGAGAGCACTCTACTTGATGGCTGTGGTAGCTACAGTGTCACATCTTGGCTGCTGCTGCTGCTGCTGTGTCCTGCTAGGTCCCTGAGAGCAGGCCGGTGTAAATGCTTGAATGCTAACATTCTAGGATTGGGAAAGTTGTAATTCTAGGGCTGATAGCTGGTCTTTGTTCAATGGGTATTTTGTTCCTTGGTTTCCGTTTCCTCTCTGGTTCTTAGGAGTGTAGTGGCTGTGTGTTGCCAGTAGGAAAGTTTTCTGGGGTTTGATAGGTGTGGCCACTGCGAGTTCCAGGTGTAAGAATGACATGCAGCACTGGTTACCAGTGCTGGAAGGTCACAGTCACAACAAAAACCAATATCAGTATCAGAGCTTTATTAGGAGGAAGAGGGATGGGGGAACAAGAGAACCAGGCCTGGGGAAGGAGCATGTACAAAGAGAGAGAGAAAGATGGTGGGGGGAAGAGAGAACAGAACAGAGAGAGGGTGGGGTCTGAGTCACAGCTCTTTAAGGCACAGGTGGACTTACAGAGCTACGCCATGCATGCACAGATTGCATAACCATGCTGCTCATACGTAATCACCAGCACACACTGATGGTGTAAGATGCAAGACCCCTTGTCAAACTCCTGAACTGCACATGTGCGATCATGCTGCTGGAGCGTAGCAGAATTCCAACACCAGGTAAAATGTATTTCTGGGTACTGGAAACTGAGACTTAGGAATGGGAGTGGTCTGGGGCTTCCCGAGAGGGTGGAAAGCTGGGTGTCCCACCAGGATCTGCTTAGTTACTCCCCTGGGAATTCAGGGATCGAGGAGAGGGCACAACAGAAGGTCTGCTACCAGCTGGGGAGGAGCCTGGGAAATTTTATTAGCAGGAGCAGAGGGAAAGCTGAAGGTCTGCCATTGGCCTACCTGCTTTCCTGGCCTGAGAGGCCTCAGGCTTTGAGGTTTCAAAAGCCCGTCCAGGCCCAGTTGCTCTTCCTGCTGCCTTTGCATCAGGATGTAGAACTCTCAGCTACCTCTCCTCACCATGTCTGCCTGTGTACCATCATGGTCCCTGTCGTGATGACAATGGACTCTGAACTATAAGCAAGCCCCCAGTTAAGTGCTTTCTTTTATGAGGAGTTGTCTTAGTCATGGTGTATCTTCACAGCATTGTGAACATGACTTAGACAAGGATTTTTTAAAAATATTCTCTTTTTCTAATATTCTTCTACTTACTAAGGCACGTTTTGTGCCCTAATATGTAATTAACTTTAGAAAAAGTTCCATTGTATATTCTGCAGTATTTAAATGGAATGTTTCATAGATATGTTAAGCCCATTTGGTATATGATGTACTTCAATTCAGATATTTATGTTTATTTGTCCTGTTCATTTGTGAGTCACTACTATTGTATTGGGATTAATCTGTGTCTTTCCAAAGGTTAATCTAGTAGTATTTGTTTTATGAAATTGGGTGTACTTGTATGAAGGAAATATGTGTAGAAACATAATGTTCTGTTGATGGACATTCCCTTAACCATTATGAATTGTTTCCTGTCTTTTTTAACTAGCCTTTCTTTCAAATGTTTTGTCAGATATTAAAACAGCCACAACTGCCTGTTTCCTATGTCCATTTGCTCTTTCACCCTAATCGGGAATTAACTACATCAGGAAAAAACCCAAGTGGTTGGGTATACCTTTGAGTGGGTTTTCTTGAATCATTTGAAGTGGGAAGAACCACCCTAAATCCAGGCCACACCTTCTGGTAACAACCTATATGAAGGACATGGAAGAACGGAGTTCTTGCAAACCGGCTTACCCTCACTCTTCCTGGCAAGTCCATTCCTTCATTATCATTAGAGCCTACTTCAGGATTCCAGCATATACTGATGACCAGCTGAGCCATCCAGCCTGGTAGACTGAACAACTACTGGGTTACTGGACTTTTCATCAGGAGACAGCCTTTGTGAAACAGTCAAACTAAAACCTGTTAAGCCACTCTAATAAATCATAAATCACACACACACACACACACACACACACACACACACACACACACTCATTCTATTAGAGAACCATGACTAATACAGGTAGTGTCTATGTTTCATGGCAAGATACAGTCCTTGAAGGCAACCATTTATTTTTTTTGGAGAGGATCCAATCTACTAGTCTGTTTTGATTGGGGAATTGGAACTATTTATATTCAGAGTTATTATTATTGAGAGGTGTGTGTTGATTCCTGTCATTTGTCAATTTTGTATGTCTAGTTATTTTTCTCTTCCCCTCTCGCTTAACCATTTTTGTGGCAGTTTATTTTTCTGTATACATTATACATGACACACTTAGATCATATTTACCCCATATCTTCTCATATCCTTCTCCCTCTCCTGCAGTCCTGCTCCTCTCCCCAACTAGACCCCCTTCTATTTTCATACCATGTGACCCACTGAGTGTAATTCAGGTCTGCAGGAGTATGTGCATCTTACCATGGAAGAAAATGCCTTTCCCTCACCCAACAACAGTTACTGCATAGAAATCTTCAGGAGTGTCACCACTGTGAATTCAAGGCTAATTTGAGCTTCACAGCAACCATTCCTGCCTTGTTTATATACATTTTTAAATGAGAATGTTAACATATTAATGGCAGTTTTCACCTAGATGCCATTTCATTCTATATGTATATGGGTATCAACTTGTATTTAAATGTCATATAGGGTATTTGATCCAAAATAAACTATAATGAATTTTATTGTGCTTAAAATTACATCTTTTTTTGTGTCACTCTGGGAATTCTATACAAAATTGATTCTTACTTAATGCACATTAGAAACTTTTCCGTCACTTCTCAGCCTTTGCCAACAGTTGATGACCAAGTCCTGTTGCCTCTTTGTGTGTTAGGCGTGTGGGCCCTGTGCTTCACTTTTTAGCCTGCCTGCCTTCTGTGGTTCAGTACTCATTGTTTCTGGTAATTTCACTGAAATAGGTTCTTTTTTTAGATAGGCTGTTGGCTCTGTAGCACAAATGCCCCTGAGCCCTCACAATCCTCTTGCATCAACCTAAGTCAGAGGTTCTCAGCTAGTGGGTCCCAACCCTTTCGATGGTCAAACGACCCCTTCACAAGGGTGGTATATCAGATATTAACATTACAATTCATAACAGTAGCAAGCTTACAGTTATGAAGTAGCAATAAAGTGATTTGATTGTTAGGAATCACATGAGCAGCTGTATGAAAGGATCACAGCATTAAGAAGGTTGAGAACCACCCAGCTAAGTGCTGGGATTACAGGACTTAGTGGCCATGGCCATCTTCCCACATTTTAGGTTTTTAAGGACAGGGTTCCATGTCGATCAGCCTGCTCTTGAGCTCTATGTAATTGGTGATGACCTTGAACTCCTCACCAAACTGCTTCTGTCTTCTGAGTATTGCAGGTGCGACTCTCTATGCCTGTTTTTGTTATATATTTCTTTGTGTTTGTTTGTTTTTAAGACTGGGTCTCACTGTGAAGCCCTGGCTTAGAAATTGTGGCTACCTCCTATCTCTACTTCCCACATGCCAGAATTACAGGTCTATGCCACCATGCCTGGCTGGTTTTGCAATACATTCTTACCTAGCAATTTTTCTCTGGGATTATCTTCCTCTGGACACTGAGCCAGCTGCCTAATGTCACACAGATAAGGTTTAGTCTTGACACAACCACACCAACCATGTAGAGGTTGTGTGTGTTTCTTCAGGACAGTGTTAGTTGTGACAAAGCAGCTGCCAGGCTTGGGATTTTAGTACCTTACCCTCTGAGAATGTTTGCTAATCTCCGCTCCATTCGACCCTCTGTACTGCTGCTGACACCTCTGATGTCCTGATTCTCAAACTAACAGTGCGTACTCTCAACAGAGTAGATCGCCTCCTTGTGCCATGGTAACCACAGCAGTCATGGCAGGGCTGTGGGGGTGGTGATGGAAATAATGCTTTCTCTAGAGTGTGGGCAGAAGGGGGCATGGGAGGGGATCTACAGTGTGTCTTCTTGAGGGAAAGTAGCCACTATTTCTGCACTTGAATCAAGCTTTGTGGAGTGCTTTCTTCCCTTCTCAGGCAGGTGAGTGGTAACCACTAGCCCCTTCCCAACCATGGTCTTAGGGAGACCAGGCCAGGTGCAGGAAGCTGCGTGAGTACTCAACATCACAATCATGGCAGAGAATGGGTGCACTGGAGCACGTTTGATCACTTCCACACTGAGGAGGCGTTCTAACTCAAGTAACAAAGGCTAGTCTTATATCTTAAAAGGATCAGCCTTAATATTATACATCCCAAGGGCTCAGGAGAGAGAACTACTAAGGGCGAGGACTATTTTCAGGAAATAGAATCTCAGCACACTGAGCTCTATAGTTCACTTGCTTTAATTCCTTTGGCATAACATCTTTTATACACAGCTTCAGTTCTGTTCTCGTACCTAGCTCCTTTCTTGCCTGATTTCTCTCTATACTTATCTATTGCTCCCTCCAAGTTCTATCTTAATTCTCTCGTCTTAACTCTGCCTCATCTAGGTCCTTCTCATCTCGTTCTCACCCAGCTAGCACTTCCCCATCTGACTCTTCCTCATCTTCCATCTTGTTCCTCTAGTACTTTCTTCTAGCCCTTCAATCTAGTTCTTCCCCATCTCAGTTTGTTCCTGGCAAGTTCTTACCCATCTAGTTCTTCCATACTCTTTTCTTTTCTCCATCCTTTATGTGCCCTGGAAGTCCCGGTATATCAAGGGAGGGTCCGAGCCAAATTGTATAAAGCTATTTACTTAACGTCCACCTCACCTAGGCGGTGTCTCCTTGTGGAATTTACCTAAGTCAGGAGACTTGCATGTGGGCTGCTATCATTGTTAGTCCTCGGAAGTTGGGCGCCCCCCTGGGCGGTGTCTCCTCCTAGTCCTTGAAAGTGGCTAAGGGAG